>NW_027133466.1:0-8242 GCF_026122565.2 Emydura macquarii macquarii
GTGTGTAAAGGAAGGGGCGCTGCAGAGAGACTGTGACTGGGCTGAGAAGAGGCAGAGAGAGAGTCCCTTCAAGCAGGGCCAGGACTGCAGACATTTGGTTGGGCCAGCTCCAAATCTCCAGCGTTACAACTAGACTGAACTGGTACTCTGACCCACAGAGGGCTGTCTGCTGCTTCAGATCTGCAACACACCCACGGAAGCAAGGGGTCAGGGCTCTGAACTCTAGGGCAGTGCACACTCTGCAGGTGGGGTAAACAGTGGCAGTGTAGATGCTGGTTAGACAAGTTTTATTTGTTGCTGTGTACTATTTTTATTAACTGATTTATTCAACTGTCCCTGTGGATTTAAAGTAATAGTGATGTTTAATTTCAGTCTGTAATGCCATATTTCTTTAATTTGTTCAGTAAAGGTGTGTTAACTCTAATTTAAGTATATTGGATGTTTAGTTTGCATAATTGCAATTGTTGAGTTAAACTATGTCTCAGATTATTATAATTATTAGACTAGGTTTAGTCCTGAAAGCTCCCAAGGCCGCTATTGAGCGTGTGCAGGGGCCAGCCAGGTGGAGGCACCACCAGTTTAAATTCCTTTAGAAGTAAAGGACTGCAGCAGAGGGGTGGATAGAGGATTCCCACCTATCCTACATCATCACCGGGAAACTCAGAATCTCCTTTGTTGTTAGCAACCTTAGGAGCCCTTGCACACCGGTGAGTGTTGCCTTCTCCCAAGTAACCCAGAAAAAGAAGTGGGTTACATAAGTAACTGGTCCCACTAATGACAATTACATCTTTTAAGGTGTCCCAGGGGTCATAAATTCTTACACACTGGGGTGTGGGAAACTCTAAAAGAATGCAGATACTCGTTATACATCATTGTTCTTCAATGCAATGAAACACAGGCTAGAGAGTCCGTGATGAGGGAATTCCCCATTCACCCTCGAAGCTGCTGAAAATCTGAGATAAAAAGCTGGATATGAGTCAGCAGTGTGCCCTGATTGTCAAGAAGACTAATAGCATATTGGGCTGCATTAGAGGAGCATTGCCAGAAGGTCGTGGGAAGTGATTCTTCCCCTCTATTCGGCATTGGTAAGGCCGCATTTAGAGTATTGTGTCCAGTTTTGGGCCCCCCACTACAAAAAGGATGTAGACAAGTTGGAGAGAGTCCAGCGGAGGGCAACAAAAATGATTAGAGGGCTGGAACACAGGACTTATGAGGAGAGGTTAAGGAAACTGGGCTTGTTTAGTCTGCAAAAGAGAAGAATGAGGGGGGATTTGATAGCGGCCTTTAACTACCTGAAAGGGGGTTCCAGGGAGGATGGGGCTAGGCTGTTCTCGGTGGTGGCAGATGACAGAACAAGGAGCAACGGTCTCAAGTTGCAAGGCGGGAGGTCTAGGTTGGACATTAGGAAAAAGTTTTTTTACTAGAAGGGTGGTGAAGCACTGGAATGGGTTACCTAGAGAGGTGGTGGAATCTCCATCCTTAGAGGTTTTTAAGCCGCAGCTTGACAAATCCCTGCCTGGGATGATATAGCTGAGGTTAGTCCTGCTTTGAGCAGGGGCTTGGACTAGATGACTTCCTGAGGTCCCTTCCAACTCTAATATTCTATGATTCTAACCTAGCACATGCCAAGACATGGACTGGGGGAAACATCCCAGCTAGAATACACTTTTGAGAAAATACCTTGGAATCGTTGGTAGCAGCTCATTGGAAACAGCTGCTCATATGCAGTAGTGGCCAAAACAAAGAAAATGTTTGGATGCCTACAAATTGGGCTGGAGAATAGCCCGCTCTGGGTACACACTCTGGTTTGGTCACCCAGTCTCTATAAAGCACATAGTAGAGATACAGGGGATTTCAGAGACAGGCTATTGGGAGACTGCCATAAGTGGAGCGACAGAAAAATGTGAATGAAAATTGGGAGTTCTTTAAGAAGAGTTATTAGATAGCAAAAAAGCCACAATTCCACAATCATGAAAGTGGACAACTCGGGCTAAAAAGCCAGTTCCGTAGTAATATGAAGGCAGCAATTGCGGTGGGGGGGGGGGAGGGGAAGGGGAGAAGCAATATATAACATATGGGGAAAAGGGTAAAGAGACAGAAAGCAATAGAACTGGGAACTTATGAAAACGGATAACAGATGTTAAAGACATCAGGGGAAAATCCATGTTTGGAAGGGCTAAAGATAACAAAAAGGAAATTATCAAGTAAATTAAGAAGAAAAGAAATCCTAGCAAAGGTACGAGCCAGTTACCAGAGGGAGAAAGAAAACTTGTTAATGTTACAGAAAAGGGACATATGTTCAATAAATATTTTTGTTCTGTATTTGGAGAAAGCAGTATGATATACTGATACCGCGTGAGGTTATCAAATACTTTCCAGTCCATTAGCAGCCAAGAAAGATGTTAAACAGCATTTACTAGAGAATAAACATTTTTAAATGAACAGGACTGGAAAACTTGCACCAGAGGGTAAAAGAGGTGGCTGAGGAGATCCTCCAGCCCACTTAAGTACATTATTACTAAATCTTGAAATACTGGGGAAATTCCAGACTGCCTGGAAGTGTGCTAATAGATTGCAATATTCCAAAAGTGCAAGTGGGATGACCCAGGTAACTAGAGGTTGGTTAGCCTGACATCAATCCTGGGCAAAACAATGGAAAATGGAAACAATGGGATTGAACTGAAATAAAATTAAAGGGTAGGAATAGAATTAATGCCAGCCAACAGGGATTATGGAAAACTGGTCTTGTCAAAAAAACCCATTTCATCCTTTAATGAGAGTACAAGTCTGGTTGATCAAGGGAACCGCAGAGATACAACATACTTCGCTTTCTGTGAGACATTTGATTTAATTGGGCAAAATATTCAGATAAAAAAATTAACACTATACACTAGCAATAGAGCACATGGTAAATGGACTAAAACTGGCTAATGGACAGATCTCAGAAACCAGTTGTAAATGGACCACTGTCAGCGACCGGAGGTGTGTCTAGCAGAGTGCTGCAGGGATTGGTTCTAGGCCCGATGCTATTCCACATTTTCATCAGTGACCTGGCAGTAAATATAAAATCATTCCAGGTAAAATTTGTGCACGACACAAACCTTGGTAAGGAGGTTAAATTGCTGAGGACAGGGATGCAGACAGATGGATCTGGATTGTTTGGTAAGCTGGGCCCATTGAAAAAAAAAACGTTTTAATACAGCAAAACTATCATCTAGGAAGAGGGAATGCAGGCCCGACCTACAGAATAGAGGACTGTATAATTTAAACCAGTGCCTCTGAGAATGATTTAGAATCATAGTGGATAACCAACTCATCATGAGCTCCTAGTGTGATGCTGTGGCACAAAGGGCAAATGTGATCCTTGGATGTAGAAATGGGTGAATGGGAGGAGGGGAATGATTTTATCTCTGCATGTGGCATTGGTGAAATTGATACCGAGAAAATACCTTACAGAGAGAGACTCAAAGACCTTAATCTACGTATCTTAGAATCATAGAATCATAGAATATTAGAGTTGGAAGGGACCTCAGGAGGTATCTAGTCCAACTCCCTGCTCAAAGCAGGACTAACCTCAGCTGAATCATCCCAGCTAGGGCTTTGTCAAGCCGCAGCTTAAAAACCTCTAAGGATGGAGATTCCACCACCTCCGTAGGTAACCCATTCCAGTGCTTCACCACTCTCCTAGTGAAAAACATTTTCTTAATATCCAACCTAGACCTCCCCCACTGCAACTTGAGACAATTGCTCCTTGTTCTGCGATCTGCCACCACTGAGAACAGCCTAGCTCCATCCTCCCTGGAACCCGCTTTTAGGTAGTTAAAGGCTGCTATCAAATCCCCCCTCACTCTTCTCTTCTGCAGACTAAACAAGCCTAGTTCCCTCAGCCTCTCCTCATAAGTCTTATCAAAAAGAAAATCAAGAGGAGACGTGATTGTAAAAGTACTCTCATGGGGAGAAAACCCGTGGGTAATAACAGATTCTTTAGTCAAGCGGGAAAAGGCACAGCAAGACGCTTTCTAAAGAGCGGATGCGTCTCTGGAGGATATGCTTGAGGGCTTGTCTCACTTAAAACGCTACAACGGCTCTGCTGTAGCACTTCAGTGTAGAAACTTCTACGGTGACAGGAGGAGTTCTCCCATCGGCGTAGGTAATCTGTCTCCCTCAGAGGTTGTAGCTGTTCCTGAAAATCTATAATTGATAAAAGAAAATTTGCTCCATAACACTTATTTGGCCTGTGGAACTCCTGGCCACAGCTATTATTTGGGAAAGAGCTAAGCTGAATGGGATTCCAACATGCTGTGGCCATTGCAGGCAGCGCTGGTGGCACCTGTTAGTGAAGGCTATCTGACACTGACACTGACCAGACCTCATTATCAGTTGCTTACCAGTTTGCCAGACTTGAACCGTTTGGCCTGAACTCTCCCATGCCAGGAGTCTGCTTCCGGCTGAGTGATTATTTGCAAGTGTTAGGCAGAAAAGAGTGAGGTAAGAGCCCCTCCTTTCCAGCCCCGTTACAGCCAGATCCCCGAAGTGCCAGGGGAGGAGGTGATTCTGCATTAGCTCACAGCTCGTTCCTGAGCTCTTTACTCAGTTTCTGCTCCCAGGGGCATCAGCCGGGGGGCACAGCAAACTAGACAATAGCGAAGCAGGGCATTGTGGCCATTGATACTGGAGCAAACTCATCACCTGTGGAAAGGGCCAGCGATGTTTACTGGCTGTGCGGAGCACAAAAAACCATAGACTTGTTCTCTACCCCATCCTGCCCACGTTACCCGGAGTCTGTCGAGCAGTGCGCTCTGAGCATGCGATAGGTACCTGTGAGTTGTGAGCTGGAAGTGTCTTCCCTGGGAATCCCCCCCGTCAGGTAGCTGTGTCCCACACCTCTCTCACAGCAGCATCTGCAACAACATCGCACGCCGAGAGCTGACACAGGGCAAGTGCCTCAAGCAGGATGGAAATGGGTTTATAATATAGCTCTGGGCAATCCCAGTGGGGTTCCTAGGCTGCAGACAGGAGAGACCAGCCAATGTCTCTGCATGTCTGTGCTTCTGTGTTCGTTATCCATCTGTAGGAGTAAACAGTAATTAAGGGTCCTTCCCAAAGGGAGAGGAGAACTCCCGGGCTCTCTGCGGAGTCAGAGAGGAATTGGCTGCTCAGTGTACTTGTGTACATTTAAACATGATCGTCAATTAGTCAGAGAAGTAGGGATAATGGCTAGATCTCCATAGGGTCTGACGCCCTGTCAATGCCTGGGATGGATGGCTAGCTAGCAGACAGGCAGATCTGGAGAAAGATGACGCAGGAGAGACATGGACACTTTCTGCAAACACACAGGGCTGTCGCTTGGGGCTCAGAGATCAGTAATTCTGTCTAGCACTAGATTATTAATCTGAATGTAATGTTGAATTAGATCAAGCACCTTGTAACTGTCTAAGTCTGAGATCTCCCCAGTTACCTTTATCCACCAAATTTGTTATCGTCTAAAAAAAAGAAATCACGTCTGTTTGACGTGTAGGGGATATGTGTGCTGCTAAAGAGTTGCTATGTACCCCCCAGAGGTGGGTGCATCGGACCCTGTTTCTAGTTACTAAAGCTGCTGGAACCCTTCTGGAGCAAGTGGCACTGTGGGAATGTCAGAAGAGGCATGGTCCGGGTGGCAGTGCTTTCTGCTACCACACACTACTGCAGCATTCACAAGATTAAAAAGTCAAATCTTCTTTTATGTTCTAGAAAGTCCTGAGTACATCGGCAGCACAGTGTAAATATCAACGATAGCACAGGACTGAATCCGAGTGAGGAGGGCTGTCCCTGGGCTAGTCCCAGAAGACATGGGGACTCTCATAAACCTCCTGGCTGGGCAGGTTGTTCAAAGCCCAGGAGGCTGGTGGCTACACTTGGAGGAAACAGCCACAGTCTTTGACGTCCTCCTCTCACATTTAAAGAGCTCTTGCCTCCTCTTTGGACAAGGAGCAGGCTTCCTACAGCCAGACATGCTTTTATCTGCTCTTCCCGTCCTCCCGTGGCTCTAGTGTCCCAGCCGCTTGCCCTGCTACAACCTGGGCAACGTTCCAGCTTTAGATGGTAGCAGCTGTAGCACCCTCGTGGGATGAGAACATGGTGTGATGCTCTGATTGCATGTGACCATTTCTATCCCTGTTGTGCAGTTGCAGCAAATCTTGGACAAAGCCTGTCACGCAGGGTGTCAATGGGAAAGTTACGATTTGCCAAGCATGACTTTCCTGTTTATACGCGTGGATCTCCTTCCTATCTGATGTTATGGATATTGGCCATGGACTGGTATCTTACCCTGCTGTTGTATCCCTGGGTAACGCCCTCCGGTAGAAGGTACCTGAAGGGCAGACAGCGATGTGTTGATGGCCCGTCAAGGACACTTATCTCCGACAATGGGGCACAAAGAATCTCCTTGCGCCCAGATAGCTCTTCCTGTGCACAGCTCTGCAAGAATATGAGCAATGGCTGCCCCATGAGTCACCAAGCCATACAAGGAGATGTGATCTGCTCATGTGACCCTGGACTCCATCTTGGGCCAGTATCTTTCCACAAAGAGAGGCTGTGAGCTGTGTTTCAGACAGTAAAATTCCATGCACAGGGCACTAGCACCGACCCCTGAGGTACTCCGCTTGTTACTGGCTGCGAACCAGACATAAAACCATTGATTGCTAACCGTTGAGCCCAAAGATCTAGCCAGCTTTCTAACCACCTTATAGTGGGTTCAGCCAACTCATACTTCTGTATCTTTCTGGCAAGAATACTGTGGAAGGCCATATCAAAAGCTTTTTTAAAGTTAAGGTATAACACGTACACTGCTTTTCCTACATCCACAGAACCAGTCATCTCATCATAGAAGGCAATCTTCCTCTCTTCCAAGTGTCTCAAGATGTATTCCTTGATGACCTGCTCCACGATTTTTCTGGGGACTGAGTTACTCGGATCCTCCTCCCTCCCTATTTTGAAGGTGGGCAGTATATTTGAGTTTTCAAAGATAATGGCTAATGGCTCTGCAATCACATCAGCCAACTCCCTCAGCATCCTCGGATGCATTGCATGCGGCCTCATGAACTTGTGCGTGTCCAGCCTTTCTAAATAGTCCAGAACCTGTTCATTCAGCACTGAGGGCTGCTCACCTCCTCCGCATTCTGTGCTGACCAGTGCAGTAGTCTGGGAGCTGCCCTTGTCTGTGACAACTAGGCAAGGCTTGTTTAGTCTGCAGAAGAGAAGAATGAGGGGGGATTTGATAGCAGCCTTTAACTACCTGAAAGGGGGTTCCAGGGAGGATGGGGCTAGGCTGTTCTCAGTGGTGGCAGATGACAGAACAAGGAGCAACGGTCTCAAGTTGCAGGGGGGGAGGTCTAGGTTGGATATTAGGAAAAACGTTTTCATTAGGAGGGTGGTGAAGCACTGGAATGGGTTACCAAGGGAGGTGGTGGAATCTTCATCCTTAGAGATTTTTAGGCCTGACTTGACAAAGCCCTGGCTGGGATGATTTAGTTGGGGTTGGTCCTGCTTTGAGTAGGGGGTTCGACTAGATGACCTGTTGAGGTCTCTTCCAGCCCTCATCTTCTATGATTCTATGAGTTAGGCAAAAAAGCATTGAGGACTTTACCTTTTCCACATCATCTGTCACTAGGTTGTCTCCCCCATTCAGTAAAGGGCCCACACTTTCCCTGACCTTCTTCTTGTTACTAGAAACCCTTCTTGTTAATGTTCACGTGCCTTGAGCCAGGAACACAGTCCACGAGTCCCTATATGCCAGTCCCTTGCTTAGCCTCTCAGACCTGGCTAGTACGCTCCACACAGCAGCACGGAGGCCTAGAACTCTCTCTCCATTGGATTTCCCCTGATTTTGATGGAGTTGCACCCACGGACATCAGCTAAGGATTTGGTCCAAATCATATTAGCAGAGATAAAGCATCCATAGAGACCAATGAGCTGGGAGTGAAGAGTTCCAGCTTCACCACGGATTCGCTGGGGCACCTTGGACAAATCACTTGTTCACTCTAGGCCCCAGGCTCTCCATGCATTAAATGGAGATTATTATAGCTGGGTTGCTGCTACCAAAAGACACTAAGCAGGACCTTACAGTCACATGCTGCACTGACTGGGTTCCTGTTTTTGTTCTGTGGTTGGTAGCTTTTCTTTAAAAACCCCCTCCTCTGTGAGAAGTGTGACCTGTCCGTGCCCAGGGCAGCCACCTGAAAATGCCACGGTCAGGGCAGGC
>NW_027133467.1:0-8207 GCF_026122565.2 Emydura macquarii macquarii
TACAACGAAACTATCCGTAGCACTAAATGGTGGACAAATGGGCTAAGTCAGCAGATTAATCTTACTGGGACTGAGTTTGAAAAATGGATTTCTCAGTTAGGTACCCAAACCATTTCCCCTTGGGAGGCCCCGAAAAATATGTATTGGTTATGTGGAACTTTTGCTTATGCAAAATTACCTCCAAAATGGAAGGGGTCTTGTGCATTAGGATATATAAAACCAAGTTTTTTCTTGTTACCTATAAAAACAGGTAACCGTCTAGGTGTTCCAGTATATAAAGACCTAAATTCACGAGTAAAAAGGGCTCTCATAAGTACTGCAAACCTTAAAATAGGAGATTGGATAGATGATGAGTGGCCTCCAAGTCGAATAATCCAATATTATGGGCCTGCCACTTGGGCCGAAGATGGTATGTATGGATATAGAACCCCAATATATTTGTTAAACAGGCTCATTCGATTACAAGCTGTAATAGAATTATTAACAAATGACACGGCTATTGCTTTAAACTTAATGGCCAAACAAAACACTCAGATGCGAACGGCAATTTATCAAAATCGCCTAGCATTAGACTATTTGTTGGCCCAAGAAGGAGGAGTATGTGGAAAGTTTAATCTGACCAACTGCTGCATTCAAATTGATGATCAAGGAAAAGCAACTGAGGAAATTACAAATAGAATGGTCAAACTTGCTCATGTCCCAGTACAAAAATGGACTGGGGCCTTTGAAGAAGAAGGTTGGTTTAGATCTATTTTTGAGGATTGGAAG
Organism: Emydura macquarii macquarii; assembly: GCF_026122565.2. NCBI lineage: Eukaryota > Metazoa > Chordata > Testudines > Chelidae > Emydura > Emydura macquarii. The sequence continues at coordinate 769 of NW_027133467.1, forward strand.
AAAATATTGTTTGTAATAATTTTGGCACTGGGGGGATTATTATTCATTCCTTGCTTAATACCTCTCATACAAAGATTGGTAGTATCGAGTATAAAAGGAATGACTTTGGTAACTGCTCCTATTACTAAAAAATGTGATACCACTGATTTATTAGTAATGTCAGTAAAACCCACCACCCCAGTGGTATTTTCAAATGAAATTGATGAAAAGCTAGAGCAAATGATCAGTAAATTCAAAAATTGAAAAACAACATATTTTATTTTAGGATAAAAAGAAAAAGGGAGGACTGAAAGAGTTAAGAGTCTAAAGAATAAAATAGTTGTAGTAATAACAAAAGGAATTCATGGCTTCAATATTAGGAAATTAGCTTAGGAAAACAATGGGTTAATCCTCTGCTAAAGAAAGGAAATCCTTCTTTGATCCTCTGCTGAAGAAAGGGAGTCTTTCTCTCACCCTCTGCAAAAGGGAGGGGGAATTCTTAACTACTCGTAAAACCTTGAGCATAAGAATCCTGTTAGAAAAGGGCAAAAGGTAAAGTAGAAAGGCGCATGCTTAAGAAGGTAATAGAATATTAGCACACACCTTGCATAGAAAATTAGCTTATTAGCATGAACATGGATGTATATGTTGTAGGTGGAAGAAAATGTATGTAATAGGCGGTCGCGAAAGTTGTAAACCTTTTACTACCCAGCCAATGGGGAACGAAGGGAGGGATTTTCTCGGCCGGGATAGGGAATATAAACTGTTAAACATTCAAAAGAGAGCGCGCTCCTTGCAGAATATATTTTTTTCTCTTGAGTTGCGCCCAGCTTTGCAAACCTGTTAAAGAAATAAAAGTAGTTTGTTTTTACTCTTTACCCGCTTATGTCCGATGTTCTTTATTAGACCTTTTTGGTCCTAAGTAGAAAAACTAAAAAGATGTTTCTAACAGTGTCAGCACCAAGTAAACACGTTCCTGACCTGAGAGGATGGTGCAGAGACACACAGTTCTCAAGTAACTACGTAAACACACCCCTAAGAGATGGCCCAGGTACACACTGACCCCTTGTGAAGATAAAGAGGGGATGACAGGATAATGAATGAGGATGTTTTGTTCGAGGTACAAGGAGAAGGATGGTAACTAACAATATCTAAGATGTAATACATGTTTGTATCAATGTATACAAGGAGAGGTCACAGTAGGGGCATCTTTGTCCCGGCCTAGGGGACAGTGTTATTTGTAGATTGAGCCGCTACCTTGTTGGGGGAAGACACGTGTTAGCGCAACTAGAACCACTGAGCCAGGGCACTTTGTCAATGACAAACCTGACCAAACACCTACACCATTGAACCGAGCCTGTGGTCTTTCCTTATGAGTAACATCAAGGCCTGCTGAATGAACACCCTGCACTCAGAGCTCTGATATTAGTTGCTCTGGCAGCAAGAACAGGGGCACTAACACCACCTGTAGATCTTAAGTACCCTAGGAATATGCACTACAATAGAGTAATACACATTATAGCAGACTGATTTTCTTGTCTGATTTTCATAGCTCTGAGATGGGGAGCTCCCCATGTATCTCAGTGGGCTGGTAACACCAACACCCAGCACCCCAGGGCCTCCCCTACCAGCTGACCCTAGCAGGGGACTGTCTGCAGCCAACAAGACGGTGACTTAATCCAGTTTTCTGCAATAATGGATTGGAGGAATAAACAAGAAAGCGATTTAAGATAAAAAGAACAACGCCAGCCTGAATCCGCAGATCTGTGCCCTAGAGATGAATAACCCGGGGAGCAACTTTGAAAAGTCAGGGGAGAGGAGTCTGAAGAGAGCAGGCAGACCCCGGTCCCAGAGAGCAGGCCCTGGGCAAGAAAATCCAGCACCAGCTACTTGCAGAACACAGTAAAAATGCAAATGGAAAGCAAATGCAAAGCTCAGATGCTGTGCTGGACCCTCCTCATCTTAGGAGGAGGCAGGTGGTGAGTGCAACCAGACAGTAGCATGGTTGTACTGGTGCAGCCAGGAGTCGAAGTGTGACAGCAGCCATGTCAGAAAGGTCAGAGAACTGGAGGAGCTTGGCAACGGCTATTTTGAGGGAGACAACAGCAAGGAGGAGTAAGCAAATAAGCGATTTCTAGGAAAGGAAAGAAATTCTCCAGTGTGAAGCCCTGCCCTGTCTCTCCTCGCCACCACTCCCCAAAAGGATAGATATGCCACAAAACGGTGGATTAAAAAAAACCACACCAAACCACTCAATTTTTAAGGGGCAGGATGAAGAAGGGGAAAGGAATACATTTTTTAAATTACTTGGATTTTTAATAAGATTCTTTTTAAAAAGAAAATGTTTTAAATGAAATCTGAATTTAATGTACAAGCTTTAAGGCCTAAAATTACAATCTCTTAAAACATTTAAATAAATATGCTGAAGCCATGAACCTTTATCAAAAACTGAGATAAAGGCTGCTTTTCTGTAAAAAGAAGAAATCAGGGAAACTGCAGAAAGATTACTACTGTATTGCCGATGGTACTGAAATTCAGAAAGAACTTCAAGACGTTGAAGACAGAAATACCCAACAACACAGTTAAATTGCAGGCAGTGAAGAGGTAGATGAATCAAGCACTTACTCCACTTCATTTTCTTGCTAATATTCTCAACCTAGAGTACCATGGCAGGTATCTAGCTGCTGTAGAAGACATGTTATGCTAGGACATGGGTATTTAGTAATCACCGATCAATCATGCTAACCAGAATGAATGTCAGGGCTTGAGGTGACCCATTTAACCAGTACATGTTTCTGATTATGTTTAAAAAAAGTCACACCACTGAACTGGTGGAAGTCACTAGCTAAGCACCTGGAGCTGGAGATTGTTAAAGTGGTAAATCAGCTTTTGAAAGCCACAGCTTCCTCTGCAGGCCCAGAATAAATGAATAGTCCGAACACAGACCATATTCCAAGTTAGAAAATCGATTGGGAGTTGAAGAAGCAGGAAAACTTAAAAACGAGCAGGGTGGTGATGAAATCTACTAGCTTTAAAACTAACTGGAGAGACTTGGATACATTTGAAAGTTTTCCCAGGCTAACCTGATAATCCATTTAATTCACTGACTGCAGTTACTCCCTCTGTTTAATAAGTGATTTCCTTGTAAACATGGAACATGTTTAGATAAGAGAAGATTACGTCTCTAAAACATTTAAGGTTGTTGGGTTAAATATGTTTCATGTGTTGTTGTGTGTGTTTAATAAAATTCCAGTTACCAGCCTAATGTAGTGTGATAAATCATGAGCAAAAAGTTAATTATCTAGTAAATAAGCGATGCTCACCATTTTCTAGTGTACTAAAATGCACAATTAATAAGAATTTCAAAATATTAAGCCATGTAATTGCTTAAATAAATGGCTACAGTGCACACTTTTGGTACAGCTTTTTGCTACCGAGATCTAGTGTAAAGACTATTTAGTTGTGCATCCAGATGTTGTAATGGTTCTATCAACCAATGAGAATGCACCTTCCTTTAGAAAATAACTGAAGAACCAATGGAAAAGCTGATTAAAATAATTTAAACCGAGGCTTTCCACTTGGTGATTTAAGTTGCCTTAATTTAAATCTACCCACTCTGTGTGCTGAGAACTGATTCTGGGAGGATGGCAGAGGGTGGCCACAGTAGCAGGTTTATTAGAGGTCAGGATCTGATTCCCCCTCCCCCTTTAATATACTTCAGTAACCAAACAACAAACAGTAAAATTCAGAATTAGGTGGCTTCAGTCTCTGTTGCTGCCCCACCCCCCATTCTGTGGTCTTTCCTCTCATTGTTCCTCCTTTCTTGTTAACTCTACTCTACTGATTCTCTCTAAGCTTGAGTTCATGGCAATACAGAGCCTCTGTTACACGGGCAGCAGGGGCTTGCCTGAAGAAGAGGTGAAGCTCTGCAAGGCATCTGCAATCCTAGGTCCTCTCACTGGACCTCCAGCCCCCAAGGACAGTCCCCTGCCATACTGGAGGCTTGATCTTCCCCATTAGCTTCTCCCCAGATTGGTCCATGAAGAAAAGCCTTACAGTAGAAGCTCAGTTACAAACACTGGAGTTACAGACTGACCCATCAACCCCAGACCTCACCTGGAACCGGAGGCAGGCAATCAGGCAGCAGCAGAGACAAAAAACAAACATCCAAGCAGCAAACACCGCACAGCGCTGTGTTAAACGTAAACTATTAAAACAATAAAGGGAAAGTTGAACAGAAAGCTGTGACTAGGTCAGGAAACTGTTTCCGTGCTTGTTTCATTTAAGTTAAGATGGTGAAAAGCAGGAGGTTTCTCCTGCACAGAAAAGTTTCTAAGCTGTGTGAGTCAATGTGCAGTTGTAAACTTTTGGAAGAACCATCATGTTTTGTTCAGTTACAGACATTTATTTCCCAGTTATGAGCAGCCTCCATCCCTCAGGTGTTGGTAACTCTGCGGTTCTGCTGTACCAGGTAATGCAGTGACTGACCTCTGGGGCCCTCTGTATTGCTCCTGTCATCATTCTGCTGCAATTCTGAGAGTCTCCACTAGGGGCAGCATTACACAGCACAGCCTGCTCCTGACTCAAGAGCAGAATTATGTCAGTAACTCCAGGGAGTTCCAAGGCCTGTGCAAACACTAATGGATTTATCAGTTCTTTGCACTGGTACAGAACCTGTCACCCACAGATCTCAAGCTGCTTTCCAGAGCAGGGTGAGCATGTAACATCCATCTCAGAGAGAATGAAATTAAGGCAGAGGCAATAACCAACAAACACCCTGCCGTGTTCACATAATCAGTCAGGGGCAGGCCTAGGACTAGAACCCAGGAGCCTGACTCAGTCCTGTGCTTTAACCAACACACAGCTGTCTGCCAGAGCTGGGTTTAAAGTGTGTGCTCTGACCACTACACCTCACTCCCCCTTGCCCTGGGAAAAGAACTCAGGAGTCCTGAGGACCAACCTTCTTCTAGTCCCAAAGTGAATCAGTAACACTCTCACCACTGCACACAAAGCAGCGACTCCTGTCCTAGAAGTCAAATTGTGTGTGTGCTCTGCAGATCCTGGTGAGCCCTTTATCCCTTCACGCAGGGCAGAGGGAATGAAGCACACTGCTCCTGCCTGCTTGTCTGCCCCACAGCATCCCAGGGGACATCACATTTCAAAGTGATTCCCTGCTCCAGGAAGGGAAATGCCATAAAAAAGGGGGTTGAGTAGGGATGTTTTTGCCACTAATAAGAAACATGATGGAGAAGGAGATGCAGGTCTGGGGAGCCTCCTCTCCCGCTCCAAACATTTTCAGTATGTGGGGGGGGAGGGCACAGCTGTTCCATTGAGATTTGGACACATCGTCCATTCAAATGAAAGGAGGATGAGTGCACAACAGGGCCCTGACCTCAGATGGGTCAGCTAGGCACTAGCACAGTGCAGATGGTTAGGTTTCTAAATCCCCTAGACACTGTTGTGAAAATTTCCATCCTGTTGCCAAATCTCATGTTATTTTAGGATAATTTGGTGTTTTCCAAAGCCCGGCTCCTGAGGTTGAGTAATTAGAGGAGAATCTCAGCTACCATGTAAAAAATAAAGCGAAGTTTCCAGCTTTTGTGGACGCAGAGAAAAGTTGGACAATGTGACCTGGTTCCACCCTAAGGCTCAAAAACCCGAAGTTAAAGAGAAAAAAATAAACCAAGGTTTTTAAATCACCATTTTTCGAGTCCTGGCCCATTTCTGATGCTGCCAGCTCCCAGCACTGCCAGGGAGCAGCCCAGTAACAGCCTGTCCGCTGTGGGTCGGTGCAGGGGGAACCTGCTGTAACACACTGCCGGGGTGACAAACGCGCACAGGTTTTATGGACTCAGTTTTGAGTTGTGGTTTCAGCCTCTCACTCCAGCCCTTAGCGCTTTTGCACATGTTGTTGCATGTGTGTAGAACTTGATCCTCAGATATTCCAGAAGGGAAGTATAGTTTTGTGACGCTGTGTGGAATATGAATGACCATTTCTAACATCACTGATACCAATCTTCCTGAATTGCAATAAATATCGTATAAAATATGTCATGCAAGGTCTCTATTGTAAAGTCATGATTTGCTAAGACAGATAAGCATGTTTCGATGTATGTACCAGCTTTGTTTTCTGAGTTGTAAATATGCCTGGAATGCTTGTATGTCAAACATGTGCTGTGTTTGTGGTGACATCCCCAGACAGGACGGCAGCAGCACTTCACCTGCTTTGACAGCTCTTCCAGGGAACTAAACTGTACAACTAATCCAGTGAAAGAACCCAGGGGCTGCACTTGATGAGTGAGCAGGACATAGGAATATTATGCATGGCTTTGGCTGGAGGACTCTCTGAGGCTCTTCCATGCCCTGTGCTGTGTGGCTGTGTTTGGGACAAAGGAATTGCAAGCTTCATGTCAAAAATAATATAGAAACACAGCTGTCCCATCTGCTTTTTGTCTTCATTTGTGGTGCAGGGTTGGGATCTTAGAGCCCAGATCCCCCGTCACTCCCCTGTGCTTCCTGCCAGAGGCAGCACTGGGGGCAGCTCAGACGTGGACAAGGGAACATGCTGATGCCACTTTATTGTACGAGACTCGGTTTCCCTTGTCAGCTCCTAGTCCAGCACGGCAGGCGTCCCCGACCCAACCCTCAGGGAGAGGCCGGGACTCACCAGTTGTTGAATTTGGTGCCGTTCACCCATCTACTGTGGGTTTTTGCTATTTACTAATGCTTTTCTGTAACTATGCAGGTTGATGCTTTCCTAAAACCTTTGGATTCAACTTTCTGGCTCCCCTCATCCCCACAAGTGCCCTCACACCAAACCAAACAACAAAGTAGCAAACAGTGAAAAACCTTTGCAGGTGTCCTAGCTGTGTGCCAGCAGTAGGAATGGAACAAAATGCTTGTTCGCCTCACCCATGGAGAATGCATTGTGCGGGTTGTACAGGGGGGTAGAGGAGTGGAATGAGCAGGGTGTGTAACCCTGTTTGAGTGATTCAGAGCCCACCCCACTAGCCCGTGGCTGCATTAGCGCAGTATAGAATAGCATGAAGACCAGGGGCTCTGTTGATGATGCTAGATCTGGATCAGGAAGGCTGATGGCCACTCTTGTGAACACATTGTCCTGCTGTGCTGCCTCCTCCCTCAACCTTCCCTCATGGTTGAGAACCCATACGACCGTCTACCTGCACTTTCTCCCTGCCGGGGCTGGGGTACCCAGCCTGTGAGGCACCTTACCACCAACTACTCTTAGCATGAGGGAGCCGTGTCCATGGCTGGCAGGGGTCAGCTCTCTGTATCACCTGCCTCTGGCAGCACAAGCCCAGACTTCCAGTCCCCTGCAGACCTCACTCTCTTCACCAGTTAACGATAGGCACCCACCAACCCCCACAGCCTCTCAGCATCTCCCCGGCCTGCTCTGCTCCTCTTCCACCGAGCACCCACAGCGCTCAGACTCCCTATTT
>NW_027133468.1:0-8134 GCF_026122565.2 Emydura macquarii macquarii
GCTCCAACACTTCTTTCACATTTGTCTGGGAACTACCTTCTTCTAAATCTGAATTCTTTCTTTTAACAAGAAAACAATCCATTTTAACACCTCACAAACAGTAAAATTAAAACAGTAACACAGTAACACTTAAATTCAAACACTAAAAGTGGAAACTACAGCAGACTTAATGCTTAAACATGCTTAAACTCTGAGAAGCACAAACTTTTCCCCCTTTACTGAGGAATGACTCTATTTCTCATAAAGCAGGAGAGTTCTAAGTTCTGCAATGCTGTGTGGCTGCAGAAGATCACAAACCCCTGCTCTTTCTCCCCTCCTTCCCCCTCCACATCTGAAAAAAATACCTTTGACTAAAAAGGTTCAATAAAGAACATCGGATACAGGTAAAGAGTAAAAGAAGCTATTTTTTTTTATTTCTTTGACAGGTTTGCAAAGCTGGGCACAACTCCAGAATAAAAATCTGAAAGGAGCGCGCCCCTCCTTTATTATTCAGCAGTATATATTTCCTATCCCGGCCGAAAGAATCCCTCCCTTCATTCCCCATTGGCTGGGTACTAAAAGGTTTACACCTTTCGCGACCGCCTACTACATACATTGTCTTTTTCATACAAACGTCATTACATGTTCATGCTAATGAACCAATTTTCTATGCAGGGTGTGTGATAATATTCTAACACCTCATTACGCATGCGTCTTTTAAGGTGCCTTTTTGACCTTTAATTAACGGGATTGTTTAGTCAAGGGTTTTCCTTTCAAGGAAGACAACTCCCGACTACTGGGCCCGTTAATTAACCTAGATTGGCACATAGCCTTAGCAAAAGCAGGAAGGGGGGTAGACGTTGATTTCTACAACTTGTGGTTTGCCCTTTATCTGTATCCAGGCGCTTGATGTCTGTTCGGCCTTCAACTTCTTCTTTATCTATTAGCCCCCCCCCCTTCTTTTCTTTCTCACGCATTTCTTAGGCTTGAAGCTGATTAAGTAACTTTCTAAGTTAATATATGCATATAGCAAAAGTATTACTTTTCTATACCTACAACTATTTTATTTCTTTTAGATTTTTAACTCTTTCATCCTCAATAGTAGCAAAGACCGGCACCAGCCAATCACTGTGGCCTGATCGCCGGGGTCACGTGCAGGGCCGGATTAATGCAGGGGCTTTAGGGGCTGCAGCCCAGGGCCTCGGGCTAAGGGGGGCCCCACAAAAATAAATACATTAAAAACTCCTTGGATTGTTTTTGCCCCTGAGGAGCGAGGCCCACACACCGAGGCTGCAGACGCGGGTTGGGGAGGTTCGCTGTGGGGGGTTACCTAGGCTTTGCGGGCACCCTGCCTACGCTGGCCTCAAATGTGCTGGCACACTCTGGGGTAAGGTGGGAGTGAGGAGGAGGGGGGACACGAGGAAGCCCTGACAGCCGGGTAGGGCCCGGACTTGTTGCGTCTGGGAAAGGAGCAGCCAGAGCTACTTTCTCACCTTTGGGCTTAGAATAGGAGCCCCCGCCCCATACACACCCCACTCCATAGCAGATGGGGGCTGTAGGAAGGCGCTGTGGCCTCCTCCAGGGTCAGGACCCGAGGAAGGGCTGCAGCGACCAGGATGGACAAAGGATAGCCCCACAGAACAGCCTGGCCGACAACCAAACAGCTGGACTGTGAAGGGGCCGGCAGGCCAATCTGCCCGGCAACCCAAAAGCTGGGCCATGATAGGGCCACCGGAGCTGCCCAATCGACCAAAGCGGGGCAGAGCCTCTCAAGGCACTCACAGTACAAGAGACAGGCCCCAGGGCTCAGTGAGGAACAGACTGCTGCTGGAGGCAGATGTGCTACCGTGCCGGCTGAGACCTAGGCTGGAGCCGAGACTCCAACCAACCCCGGACCAAACCAGGCCTAGAGACTGGGTAGGGCCTTCTCGTAGCTGGACGATACAACCCGGCCAGAGAGACTGGGCCAAGACCCCTGAACCGCGGCACTGGACCCAGGCCCCTGAACCCTGAGACTGGGCTGAGCCCCCAGCGCACCCTGGGTAGGTAACACCTCCTGAGGCCGGACGGGACCTGGAGGAGCTGCCGGCCACCAAGCCCCCAGAATCGGGATCAGACCTCGACAAACTGCCTGAGGCCGCACCCTTCCTGGAACCCTGTGACCTAGAGGAACTGCCCCTCGAAGAGGAGCTCCCCGCATTGCCGCCACTGGACGAGGAGGGACTGGCGGGCCTACCCCGGACAACGGACCCCAGCGACCCTGGGGAAGCAGGTACAGGAGGATACGGGGAGGAAGTAGCCCAGGGGCAGCCATAGATGATGGCTGAGTTGGGGCAACCCCGCCGGCGTGTTGCGGCAGGAGCCCTGCCAGCTCAGTTGCCACTGTTAGGGCCCTGGGCTGGGACACAGTGGAGACGGGTGGGCCTGCATCCCCCTTCCCCCCCATTTTTCCTAGCCACCCCGGGAGACCCTCAACCTCCCTACTGCTGCCAGAGCAAAACCACTGCTGGTTCACCTTGCCTAAGGTCCAGACCACTTAACTGTTTGTATACCAGCCCTGCCTAAGGGCCAGAGCCGTTCACGGGACAGCAAACTTTTCTCCTACAGGAAAGCGCTGTGGCCTCCTCCGGGGTCAGGACCCAAAGAAGGGCCGCAGCGACCTGGCCGGTTTGAGGAGGCCCGCCGACAGGGGCGATGACCCAGAAACTCTCTGGCTTTGGTGCTTGGAGTCTCGGTTGGGCCAGCTGCGAGCCACCAAGATGGGGCCATGAGCTCTCCTTTCCGGGGCCACTGCTGCTGCATTGCCCAAGGGCCTCTTAGCTGGTGCTGGTCAGGGAAGCCACAGCATGCCCGTGCTTCCCCTTAGAGCAGAGGTGGCTCTGCAGAGGCTTCCCCAGCACATCTCCGTGCCAGCTTTGCATTGGTTGGGAGTGGGCTGGGGTCTCAGATGAGTGCAACTCGACACCCAGGGCAGGGTGACTCTGGCCGCAGGCTGCGTGGGTGGCTCAGGTCGTACGGAGCCTGCAGCCCGTTAGGCTACCTGGGAGGCATTGCCCCACACTTGCTTAAATCGCACGATGTCGGAGCGCAGCCAGCGGCAGCAGCAGCACCTTCCCCTGCTCCTCAGTGTGATGCTTCGTCCCGCATGGCGATAGGCCAGAAGCTGCCCAAGAAGAATGGCTCCCTGCCAGCCTTAAAGGTGGGATTGGCAGTGGCAGTGAAGCTGGCAGTGGCTCCCCCCATGCAGAGATTCAGCCCCCTGGCAAACAGCCAGTTGCAGGTCCACACAGCAACTGCAAAGACTTCTGAGGTGGGAGGTGAACCTCTGTGAACACACCTCTGAACTCGTGCTTCATTCAAGAAGATGCAAGCAAACTGTGACTGTGGTGTAACAGAGCAAAAGGGATGTCAAGTATTAAAGGGGCATTTGTTTGTCAGATTTTCCTACTGCAAGATGGGAAACTGAGACAAAGGACACTGCCCAGCACACTCTGGGGTTGGACTTTGCTTATGACTGCATGCTTTTGCACCCTACTTCCACCTCCCAAACTGCTGGCAAAATCCCCAGCAATCCTGGGACAAACCCCCTAGTCTGGCCCTCCTCTCTGCTGCAATCTGCCACTCCCCCCCACACACCCCGCTTTCTCAGCTGGGTCCCCTAACAGCCACAGATCATTGAGGAGCTATCCTGTCTGATTTCCCTCAATGCCTGTGCAAAAGCAGCTCCTTATTTCTGCCTGGTTATTCTAGTGGTGGAGTGTTTCTGCCTGTCACGAGACTGCGGTGTCATTCCCCAATGGTAAAGCCATGCTTTTGATGCAAACACACACAAGTTTGCTGCTAACTCAGATCTTCCTATTGATCAGCCCCAAGCCAGGTCTCAGTGCTGCAACTTATTTGAACATCTGGGAAGGAAATCACAGAAACCCACAATTCTAGCTCTGGTGGCTCGATCTCTTACTGGGATGTGAGGCATCCAGTCTTTTGCTGCTCATGGTGCGGAGTTTCCCCATTTATAACATTTCTTGTTGGGAGGGAAGGGGAGAAAGAAAGGAGGTGTTTTCTCCCTGTTTCTTTCCTCTCTGCTTTCTATTCCTTGCTCCCTCTCCCGCAGGAGAGGGGAGGATCTGCCAGGATCCTCACTTTCATCAAACATTGTGCAGTACCACCCTCCCTGCCCCCAGGATTCTGCAGCCTCTGGAGCAGAAAGATCCCATGAGATGAGCAGTGAACAAAGGGTTTTTCAACAACTCAGGACACCCCAGCCAAGGACTAAGGAAGCTCTGAGCTTTCCTCTTTCCCTTCCAGGGGACCAAGATCATGTTTTACAAGGAGCTAAAGAAGCCTTCACCCTGGCCCCTGGCTCTGAATTAATGCCACATTCCGCACTATCTACTTGAAAGAAAGATATTTGAAACCTGGGTGAGTGCAGTTAATTCAGTTCTCAGCCAGAGTCCTTCACCCACATTCCTTAGGACATTGCGCTACCATATGGGTGTTTTATTTCCCTTCTCAGTTTCACATAGAGAAACAATTTCCTTTGCACAGATCCAGGAACCTTTTTTGTCTCTTGTCTGAGTCAGGGCATTCAATTCCATTGAAACCTCCTCTGCCGCAGGGGAAATGGTCAAAGCGGGGAACGTGGCCACCTTCATTCCTCAAGGTGAGATATTCACTCTCCTCTTTTTTCATGCTGCTGTTATTGTTTCATGAAACATCAAGGATGGACTAAAAGACTGAGCTCACTCCAGGGTGGGGAAAGAAAGCAGCCACCAATCCACAGAAAAAGCTCAGTGCACCAAAGGAAACCTGACCCTTGCTATTGGAATCACCAGCGTGCCTGAGATATGATGAGGAAAGGGACTGTCTGAATTGTCGACGTGGGGAATGACCAACTTTCTCCAGCAGTGTCACTACCACAAATACACTCTAATCATGCTCCAGAGAGTGTGGAAAGCAGCAGGAAATATTGCTGTTCAGCCATGAACACATTTACACAAGTGCACAGCAGTGAGTACGTTGAGGAAGTTGGTCTGGGCAAACAATTGGAAATGATCGCTCAGTGAGAACAGAACCATAGTAGAGTGCAAGGAGTACGTGAGTTGTGGCCCAGTGGTTAAAGCACTGCATTAGACATTCATCATGATCTTCCTGTGCAGGTTTGAATACTGACAACTATGGTAGACCTGGAGTTTTGGTTGTTGCAATTCTAGTGCCTGAGCATCCGGGTACCAGCTGGAGCCAGGTGTGGTCTTTCTTCTAGAGTCTGTCTATGCTTAAAATACCACCATAGCACTGGACTGCAGAGTAGATGATCATTACGGTGATGGGAAGGTGACCCTGTCACTAGAGTTAATCTACCCCCCTGAGAGGTAATAAGTAGGTGGAAGAAGAATTCTTCCTTTGACATAGCACTGCCTACACCAGAGGTTAGGGCAGCATAACTATGTTGCTCAGGAGTGTAGTTTTTTCACACCCCAAGAAATGGAGCTAGGTCAGTGTAAGTTCCCAGTGAGGATCAGCCCTTAGCTCCCTCTTCGTATTTCAATGTGTGCACAGAACTGTAAGGGTAAAACATCGACTTACACATAGAGATACTGAGGCTTTGTCTACACTAGCACGTATGCCGGCAAATGTTTTGTTGCTCAAGATTGTGCAAAAAAACATACTCCTGAGACACACAAGTTTTTCTAGCCTAAGCACTTGTGTGTAGAGCCCTATGCTGGCAGGAGAGTGTCTACTCTTTACTCTCCTACAATAAACATTTCAGTTGCTTGGTGGTGTTTGTAGATGGAGGTGGAAGAGAGAGAGCATAGAGCAGCTACACAGGAGATGTTACAGTGGCCTTGCATCCACTGGTCTTGTATTCACTGGCCTTGCAGTGGGTTCGGTTTGGGTTGAGGGTTCGGGTTGAGGGTTTGCGTTTGGGTTCAGGTACGGGCTAGGGCTAGGGTTCAAGTTTGAGTTCGGATTCGGTTTCGAGTTTGGGTCAGGGTTTATGGTTCGGGACTGGGTTCGGGGATAGGGTTCAGGTTCGGAGCCGGGTCAGGGGTTGCGGTTAGGGTAAGGGTTTAGGACTAGGGGTCGAAGTGTAGGGTTGGGGTCTGTGTTGGATTTAGGGTCGGAGTTGGGATTAGGGGTTAGGTTTCAAGTTCGGGTTAGCGTTTGGGGTCAGGTTCAGTTCGGGTTGGGGTTTGGGCTTGGGTTTAGGGTCAGGGTCAGGGTCGGGTTTGGGTTTTGGTTTTGGGTTTCGGGTTCAGGTTCAGTGTTCACGTTAGGGTTTAGGGTTTGGTTTTGGGGTTGGGTTGAGATTCGGGTTGGGGATAGGGTTTGGGCTTGGATTTAGGGTTGGATTCGGGATTCAATTCGGGGTCAGAGTCGGGGTCAGGTTCAGTTTTAGGGTTTGGGTTTGGGATTGGGATTGGGTTTGGTGTCAGTTTAGGGTTCAGTTTCGGGTTTAGGGTTCAGATTCAAAATCGGGTCCAAGTTCAGGTTTAGTGTTCGGGCTCGGGGCTAGGGTTAGGGTTAGGATTCAGGTTCGGGTTTGGGTTAGCATTGGGGGTCGGGTTTGAGGGTTGGGTTTGGGTGTAGGGTTCGGGTCAGGGTTACGGTTCGGGTTCAGGGTTTGGGTTAGCGTTTGGGGTCGGGTTCAGGTTCTCTCTCTCTCAGCCACTGGAGGATGACCTGGAAGAAGCAGAGCTGAGCAATCTAGTGTCCCCCTTGGCAGTGGAGCCCTAGAGTGCTGTGTGGTGGTGACAGTGATAGTGGAGGAGCAGGTGTGTGCGTTTCTGAAATGATATCTCTCTACCCAGTAGCTGAGTGGGAAGGTGCCTCGCTGAGAGCAGAGAGATGCTTCTCATTCTTCTCTGAGTGCCAGCTCATGTTGATTCCATTGTAGGTGTGTGCGTGCCTATCTGCACAGTTACCAGATTTATTTTCCCTTAGCAGTATCTGTAGGGCCGCCTCTGGCACCCCCTAGTGTCACATGCTTATGGCGCGGCATATGAGGCACCGCCAGCCCCATGCCTTTTCAGTTCCTTCTTTTATAAAGAACTTATCTACAAAACAACTGTATTAACAAAACACTTAATGTAAATAGTTTATAGTCAGTAGTTAATTAAGGGCTCTTGCCGATGGGCAGAGCATGCCCTGATCCCCCTGGGTGCAAAGCCTGCGCAGCCTGCAATAAGCCCTTCCCGCTGAGTGACCCCCATGACAGCTGTCTGAAGTGTCTGGGGGAGTCACACAGGAAGGACAAGTGTGCTATTTGTAAGAGTTTTAAGCCCAAGATGAGAAAGGACAGGGAAGTTTGTCTGAAGGCCTTCCTAATGGGGGCTTTGTTAAGGCTGGCCTCGTAGCCCTCCTGGGCCAATTTGGTGCCGAGTATGTCCGCCTCAGTGCAGAGCATGCTGCCAGCACCGAGTGCCTCCCAGCACCACTCTGTATTGCCAGTATTGAGGCAGAGGAAGAAGCACTGGAAAGAGAGGGGCCGCTCCCTGGCTATAAGGGGCCTCTGGGCACAGGACTCTTCTCGGGTGCCTCAAATTCTGGGTTCCCCACTGAGAGACCAGCCCCTGACTCCAACAAGCATGAGGGGTCCTATCCACCTCACAGTTCCATTGATGCCTGAGGCGTTACAGGCAGCAAGGGACCTCGTGGCCCTACCATTGCCTCCCACACCTGGCTCCTCTGCACCAGAGAAGCTGAAGGCACCGGTCTTGAGGGGAAAGCCACCAATGGGCCCTCCACTGCGTTTGCACAGCTGACCCCTATCACACCGTTCCTCAATGTCCCCGGTACCAAGGTCACTGGTGCGGAGGAGGTCCCCGCACCTTCAGTACCGTTCATTGAGATTGTAGGAGAGTAAAGAGTTAAAGCTGGACAAGTAGTCAGGCCTAAACTACAGGGAACAGGTTCAAGGCAAGGGCAAATCTTGTTTTTTTTTTTTAATTGGTGTGAATTTTAGTTAGAGTCTGTTATCTCTCTTTTTCTCCTCCCTTCCTGGCCATCTGTGCAGGGGAGAAGTCTATCGCTATTTCTCTGCAAGGCCTTTTGGTGGAAAGAAAGCATTATCCTCCTTATCCCCCTGGCATGACTTTACTTCAAAGAATGTTAGTGTAAAATTGGTTTTAAGGTGATGTGCCTGACCTCTTTA
>NW_027133469.1:0-8355 GCF_026122565.2 Emydura macquarii macquarii
CTGCTTTGGGCAGGGGGTTGGACTAGATGACCTCCTGAGGTCCCTTCCAACTCTAATCTTCTAAGAGCTGCTCAACATTAAAAAAATCATTGCAAAGAGCTAAAGAGTGCAATGTGCAGGAGCTAGCACAATAAGACTCCTCTCTCAGTCGGGATCTCTGGGAGCTAACAATTTCAGTCATTGTGGTTTCTATTCAATTGTGTATGCCTGTGTAGCCAGGAAGTGTGGCCTCCCTCGGAGATTGATGGCGAGGGTGAGCCAAACCCCTTCTGGGGGTCAGAGCCCAGGAGTACACCATCACCTGACCAGAAGCAGGTAGGTGGGACAGGAAGTATAAAAGCCAGGCCTTCCCACTCAGGTAGGGGAAGGCAGCCAAGGGAGAAGGACATTGCTCCCATTGTGGCAGAACCTGGGACTGTACTGTACCATGGAGGAGAGGCTGCTGGAGCTGCCCTCTGCATGGGGCCTTAAGGACATGGAGAAACTACCTGAACCCAGTGAGCCAGAGGAGAACCCTGGACCTTATGATGTGGAGGAGAGGCTGATGGTGCTGCCTGTCACCTGGGGCCCTGAGAGCTTGGAAGAACTACCTGAACTGCCAATCCCCTGTGAGCCAGAACAGACTCCAGGACTCTGCAACCTAAAGGAGCTGCCCTCTGCAGATGACTCTGAAGAGTCCCCAGATCTGCTGTCAAGCGATGAGGCTGAGGGATTTGGGAACATCCCTTAGGAAGAGTATCCCAAGGACTCAGGGAGCAACTCAAGGGACCAGGTACTTTAGGGAGAGGGTGGGAGGAAGTAGCAGAGGGGCAGCTGACTACAGACTGGCTGAGCTTGCACTCACACCAAGTTGGCATGTTTCAGTGGAGTCCTGTTGACCCAGTGAAGGGACACCCCATCACTGCCAGGGCCCTGGCCTGGGATGCAGTGGAGTCAGGTAGACCTGTGTCCCCCTCCCCGCTTCCTACCCCCAACCTAGGGGTGATTGCCTGCTAAGGGCCAGAGACTTTTCCCTGCTGTCTGTCTTGTCCTGCCCTGCCTAGGGGCCAGGGCTTTGGGACTGCTTGCTCGCCACTTCCGTGGGGGACAAGAGACTGTTCCTGTTTGCTTGCTCGCCCTGCCTAAAGGCTGGGGCCTGGAACCAGAGCTTGCCCTATAAAGGGCTGAAGATTGTCCCCTCTTTATTAGGACTCCCCACAAGGTGCAGGGGCTGGGAGGTGTGGCCTCCTTTGGAGATTGATGGTGAGGGAAGGGTCCACCAGCTCTGCCCACAACAGGGGTCCTTTACAGCCTGCCGATGTATTTTTCAAAATAGCTCTGCACTCAACAGCTCCCACTCTGGTACCTACACAGAGCCCTGATCTTGCAGACTATTTTAATCACATGAGTTTTCCAACTGACTTAAGTCATGCCCATAAAGTTAAGCACATGCAGGATCTGAGCCTAAATCTCACGTAAGTATTGAAGTGGGTAACTTTAGCATAGTCACAGCAAAAGCTGCTCTACAAGCAGCTCCGGCCAAGAAAAGGCATATGCAGGAATGCAACAGGGAAACCCTTCCACCCCAGCGCACCTGTTCCAAACCCACTCCCACAACAAATGAATGACCCCATGCACACACACCAGAATAGTACAATGAGAATAAGAAAGGGAAATATTTATTTACAGAGGGAATGAATGGAGAAAAATGGGGTGGGAGGGGAGGAAGATGGGGAAGCAGTAAAACAGGGTTACATCCAATATGAGGCCCCACAGGCCAAGTGGTCCTCTCCCAGTATGACCGGATAAACACCAACTCCTGCTTCCAGACTTCGAGTTTAGGAATTGTGGGTAGAGTTGTAGTCCAGTAGTGAGTGTTGGCTGCTCCTGGTCATCTTCAGTGCCAGTGAACTTTCCCCAACAAACCCCTCCAAGTGCCCTCTTCTATTGCTCTCCGCAAACCCACATAGCGAGACAGCCTCTCCACTAAGCTAGCTACAGCCTCCCTCCTTATTCCTAATGCAAGGTCACAAACCCCAGTACTCACCACCCCACACAGCTCTGGACAACGGGGATATTGGGTCCAGCTTCCACTTTGTAGCAGCAGATTTTTGGTTTTAGCCATTTTGTTTATACAACTTGTGTTTGCCTTCCATTTTGTGTCCCCTTCTTCCCCATAATTTGGCCCCCTTTTGAGCAGAGACAGGAAGAGTTGGGAGCAGGAAAAGGTCACATGATATAGATCTGCCCAGTAACAACTGGGATATTTAAGGGCTGAGCTGGCAGAACTCGCATGCTACCTGCCCTAGTGGTAATTGTACCTGCTGGTGCTGTTCTTGTCGTCTCACCCTGCTTTCTAGAAGAGAAGAACCTACCTGTTGTGTTCCTGGTATCCTGTGTCTTCGTTGTTCCTGCCCCACTACTTCCTGGTCCTGAGTTGACTTTTTAGTAAAAGGGGTTGCAACAATGTCTTTCTCAGGGGATCCTCCCGGCTTCTGTGCTGGGGTGTCTGTCCCCAGTTGTCTGCTCCGTCCCTCCAGGCTTCAGATTAATTCTTGGCTGCTTCACTATCTGAGGGCCTGCTCACTGTCTGGAGAGACAGACATAATACGGCTTGTTGCCCTCCCTCTCTCCATCACTGCCTCTGCCTCAGGACTAGTTTTAAAGGGCCACGCTCTCTAAACCCCAAGGGGGTTACACCTAAAATTCAAACGGCCAGATTCAGAGGGAGTTGATAGGTCTGTTACCAGATTTGCCCTTCACCTTGGGATATGCTCATTTATTAGGGTTACCTTCCTGGAAGGGGGGGTGTGATTCTAGGGGTGTGATTCTACTAATGTACTGCTTGTGTTACTTGTGTGCTTATAGGGCTACAAGCCCCTTCCCAATGGAGTTATCCTGCAGGACCTAAGGTTTTCAGGGCTGGGTTCCTCCAGCACCAGATTCAAATAAACCCCCCACAGATACACACATATACACAGTTCAGCTCAACTTAGTGCGGCTGAGCGGACCAGGCTATCAGCACTCTCAGCTGACCCCTTATATGTCCCTGAACTCAGCAGGCTGGGTGATACCACACTCTCAGTGGCTACCCTTATATGCCCCTGTGCAACACACCAGAATAGAGCAGGCTGGGTCCAAACAGCACCTTTTGGCTACTCCCCTTAATTGCCCCTTGGATTCAATCAGGCTGGGTCAAACAGCACTTGAGCTGCACCCTCTTTTGCCCCTGGACTCCGTAGGCTAGGCAGAGTAGCACTTTCTGGCTGTCCCCTTCATATGCCCCTTTACACCACAATTGTTCTAGCAGTAACCCCCTTGATGAGCACACCCCATAGGATTTTTGGGCACTCCAGGGATCTTTGGCTTAGATAAAAGAAGTGTTGCTACAGAGCAAGATAGGGACCAAGGACACAAAGGAAGAAAATAAAGTTTGGAGAGATAGAGAGAGCAAGTGGCAACCAGCTTAATTATAACAGTTATTTTATTGCTAGATATATAAAACTTAAGATACTAATAGTAATACCATACAAGGAGAGAAAAACAATCAAACACTTACAATACTACACAATTACAATTGGGGTATTGGAAAAAGCTATCCCATTACAAAAGTAGAAAGTTATACCTGAACTGAGAGAGAGAGAGATCAGTTGTGTTGGGGGAAGAAGGAGGGGGTTGATCTCACCACTCCATGTAGTTCAGAGGTTCCCAGGAACGGGCTTGTCAGTTCAGGATCTGGAGGGCTTTTAATCTGGCAGAGCCCCCAACACAATCAGTCAGGAAGAGAAGACAGGTTACAGTGGAACTGATGCAGAGTTTGGATCCAAGCATCAGAACAACTGTTTGATTTCTGATAGGGGTTTTTTGTAGATCCCAGGTTTGTTTATGGATACAAAAGGAGCTCATCATTCTTGGAAGGGCATCCTTCCTTCAGAGAGAGCTCACAATGCAACCAGGATATAGTGTTTTGCATATCAATACCTAGAATGGTCTGATAACTGTGGAGCTGGATGTGTACAGGTGTTATTTCATTTACATCAAGAGCAGGGATTTCCCAACATGCAGTGCTTCCCTGCATCAGCAATCCCAGAGTTCAGTGTGTTCCTTGCTGTACCAATCCCAGAATTCCGTGCGTGTTCCATCTTCGATGTAGATGAAGCTTCTGTTCTCCATTCATGTGCTAACTGAGATGCTTATGAGGCATGGGGAGTTGTCTCACCCTTGATGGGGAGGGTTTCAGTTGTCTCCTGCCTTTTCATATTGAGAATGTCTTTGATTTCTGGTTCAAGCAGCCTGCCAGGTGGTGGTGGTGGTGGTGGTGGGGGGGTATTCAGCTGAGCAATTGGGGTTTTGCACCCTGGTTCCCCAAGAACACAGAGCTGCTAGGTAACAGGTCCTGAGCACTTTTTAAAAACATGGCCAATACTGTGAATGTGTCTGTCAGAAATGCAGGTAAAGTGATGAGACTAAGCTGTCTGGTTATGTGTAATTCACTATTACTAAACTCAAAGTTCACCCAGACTGAGATGCAAATATCAGTTTTACATTCTCATTTATGCCTTACTCATGCAGACACATGTGCTTAACTTTCCTCATATGAATCACGTTAAAGATGTGCATAGGTGTTTCAGAATCAGGGGGCCTTGATTTTTCAAATTCCAAACAAGTCAATTGATCTGAGTATTAGTAACCATGAGCATTAAGCTATCAGACCTGAGGAACTTCAACTTGTACAAAATCCAGCAGCACGCCTCTTTAGCAACATAGGCTGCTGTGAATACTTCACACCCGTCTTCTTCTTATTACAACCCAGTAACCCAGAGGACATCACATCAAGGAGAAGATCTGAGTTCTCCTCTTCAAGGTGCTTAAGAGAAAGTGTTGAATGAGATCTTCAGTGTCCTGGGCCCTGCTTCCCAGGCACAATGGAACTTTTTACCTGAAGGATAAGTTAGTCTGTACAGGAGACAGACCCTTCTTGGGGCTCAGTTCAGGGCAGTAGAAAAGGATTTAGGAATCAGCACAATTACTACCGCGTTCCAGCCCCAGAGCAGGGTTTTTACCCTGAAAAGGAAGATCTGCCATAGACTCCAGGAAGAACAGTAGTGACTTTGCTATTGTTTTTACATTGAAGGTGCTCCGTGATGGGCAGCAATACAAAATCCTATGACAGAACCACCCATCACATATGCTAGTTCAATCATGTCCATTCCCTATGCTTGCAGTTTTCAGGTAAGAATGGCAGCATTCACAATGGTGAGATGGAGACAAAGGCAACTATAAATATGCATGAAATGTGTAACCTTTTTGTTCTAATACAGTTATTATAGGCCCACCGTGACACAAGCAGACCAGAGGCCAAAGTGGGAAATGTAAGTATTTGGCGGTTCATTTCATGGCCTGAAGCCAGGAGGATGGCTGGGTGATGAGGTAATTTTCAATAGCAGAAAACATGTATGGTGACTAGATTTATGCTGAGAAATTTATTGGGTTTTTACCTATGCTTTCTTTATATTTTGTAGGTTACTGATGCATATTTGTGTTGTGTGGTCAAGAAAGCAAGTGGAAAAGTAGGACATGCTTAGAAATGGTGCATGGAAATACCCATGATATCAATCATTAAACTGTCTGCTGAACATGGAGTGAAGAGAAATTGAAGTCCAAATAGTCTCAAAGTGTGAATATTAAACTCTATTTGTACCCTTTCACTGTACTCACAAGTATTATAAGGTGTATACCTCACTTAAAATCCTTGACATATTGAATGTCACCTTACGTTTCACATAAGCTGTGGCCATGACTTCAACACCACCACATGCAGTGGTTACTCAGGTTTTAAATCAAGTATTTCTAACAGTAAGGATTGCTTGCATGTATGTATGAACTGCATTATGTTTGAGTGCCACAATGATGAATCCATTTCAAAACCTTCTTGAGTGTCAACAGCTACAAGCCATCTCATCAGTTGTTTCCAGTAGCATTCTAGCAGGCAGAGCAAGAGAAATGAATCTGAAAAAGGTAGTGTTAGAAATAACTAAACAGGTTGTCTCAGAGGTGGATTGGGGAGATGGAACACATTATTGCCTGCTCGTTCCACCTCAACGCCGCAAGTGAGTGACGAAGGGGTTACTTTACAATCCTTTTATCCATAACAGTATGTAAATGTATCTATTTCCAGCAACTCCCCATAGACCCTTATTTGGTTACACCGACACCTATAAAATAAATATTAACTACATAATGAATATAATTATACCCCCTCCCCCCTCCCCGTTTGTTTACAGGATTACCATATAGAGGTCAGGCACAACACCTCAAAGCCTATACATTTTACACTAACATTCTTTGAAGTAAAGGCATGCCAGGAGGAGAAGGAAGATAATGCTTTCTTCCCACCAAGGCCTTGCGTAGGAGTGGTGATAGTTATTTTATTAGCCTCATTCCCAGCACAGATGACCAGGAAGGGAGGAAAAGAAGAGAGAGAAGAAACTCTAACTAGAATTCACACCAATTAACAGAAATAAGGTTTGCCCATGTCTTGACCCCATTCCCTGTAGCTTAGGCCTGACCACTTGTCCAGCTTTTAATATTTACCTGTAGGAGAGTAAAGAGTTATCAAGCTTTCCTGACCAACATGGGGAAAGTACATTTTTCTTAAACTCAGTGAAGCACAGTCTTAAGACTCATCAAAGCCAATGCTATGTTGAGGAATGAGTAATAGTAGTCATGAAAGGACATTGTGAAGTAGAGTGTAATCCACACTGCATCGTTTGCCTCATGGATAACTATACTGGCATTTCTCTTCTTTGTTTAAATGAATACAGAGAGGAATTATACACAGTGATATATTGTTTCCTTTCTAAGCATTGGGTTATTATGGAAAGATGATTTTCACTGCTAGGCTTTGGAAGAGTCTGCAGTACAGGAAGTATTGCACTACAGGTTCCAAATACTACTTTGTAGCAGTGATACTCTGTTGTATTTGCGTGATTTCAAGAGTTCAATTGTTACAAATGAAACTTCATTGTAGGTTTAGAAATTCTGAGGATTGGTTTTAATAAAAATAAAATGCTGTTGTGCAGACAGGGTTATGATGTTCCGAATGTAAATTTTACAAATATGGTCCACTCTTTTTCATGAAGGAATTCACAATATGATTTTCTCTTGTGTTAGTGCTATAGTAGAATTGAGAAAATCAGGACACAATTTTTGGAGAAAGGACTATGGATTTGTTGAAATGCTCATATTACTAAGTCCAAATGTATCTGTATTTACATTAACAGATAACAATTCTTTTCTTTCCATCAATGTTGATGATTGACCCCTTTGTCATAAGACTATATATGAGAGAGCCATAGAATCATAGATCAGGACTGGAAGGAACCCTAGAAGGTCATCTAGTCTAACCCCCTGCTCAAAGCAGGACCAACCCCAACTAAATCATCCCAGCCAGGGCTTCATCAAGCCACACCTAAAAAATTTCTAACGATAGAGATTCCACCACCATCATAGTTAACCCATTCCAGTGCTTCACCACACTCCTAGTGAACACGGTTTTCCTAATATCCAACCTACACCTCCCCCACTGCAAATTGAGACCATTACTTCTAGTTTTGTCATCTACTACGACTGAAAACAACCTAGTTCCATACTCCCTGGAACCCCCTTTCAAGTAGTTGAAGGCTGCTATCAAATCCCCCCTCATTCTTCTCTTCTTCTTCTCCAAGCCTAGTTGGAGAAGCCTAGAGGAGAGGCTCAGGTAACTATCCACATGGAACTGGAGTCATGTGCTCCAGCCCCCTAATAATTTTTGTTGCCCTCTATTAGACTTTCTCCAATTTGTCCACAACATTTTTATAGTGAGGGACCCAAAACAGGAAACAGTACTCCAAATGAGGCCTTACCAGTGCCGAATAGAGGGGAATAATCACTTCCCTCGATCTGCTGGCAATCCTCCCACTAATGCAGCCCAATATGCTATTAGCCTTCTTGGCAACAAGGGCACACTGTTCTGTCATATCCAGCTCCTTGTCCACTGTAACCCCCATATTCTTTTCTGCTGAACTGCTCCTAGCCCATCTGTCCCCAGTCTGTAGCAGTGCGTGGGATTCTTCTGTCCTAAGTGCAGGATCTCCACTTGTCCTTGCTGAAACTCATCAGATTTGTCTTGGCCCAATCCTCTAATTTGTCTAGGTTACTCTGAATCCTATCCCTACCCTCCAGCATATCTACCACTCCCCCCAGCTTAGTGTCCTCTGCAAACTTGCTGAGGGTGCAATCCACCCCATCCTCCAGATTGTTAATGAAGATGTTGAACAAAACCAACCCCAGCACTGACCCTTGGGGTACTCTGCTTGTTACTGGCTCCCAACTAGA
>NW_027133470.1:0-8360 GCF_026122565.2 Emydura macquarii macquarii
ATCAAGGGTGATGTAACTCCCCATGCGTCATCTACGTCAAAGATGTGAAAAGGAGGCATCTCCATTAGCACATCAGTGGAGAACAGAAGCCTCATCTACAACGAAGGTGGAAAACGCACTGAACTCTGCGATTGGTAAAGCAGGGACGCACTGCATGTTGGGAAATCTCTGCTCTTGATGTAAATGAACTCATACCTGTGCACATCCAGCTCCGCAGTTATCAGACCATTTTAGTTATTGATATGCAAAACACTGTATCCTGATTGCATTGGAAGCTCTCTCTCAAGGAAAAACGCCCTTCCAGGAAGGATCAGCTCCCTTTGTCAAGACATTGTTTATCCATAAATAAACCTGGGGTCTACAAAATCCCCTATCACAGTTCATGCTTGGATCCAAAATGCTGCATCAGTTCCACTGGAACTTCCCCCTCTTCCTGACTGATCCTGCTGGGGACTCTACCAGACTCAAAGAGCTTCAGACCATAAGCTGACCAGCCTGTTCCTGGGAACCTCTGAGCTGCATGGAGTGGTGAGACCGCCCCCGCCCCGCCTTCTTCCCCCAACACACCTTTTCTCTCTCTCCCTCTCTCTCTATCTTAGTCCAGGTATAATTTTCTACTTTTGTAATCAAACCTGGGCTAGCTTTCTCCAATACCCCAACTGTAATTGTGTAGTACTGTAAGCATTTGACTGTTTCTCTCTCCTGGTATGGTATTACTATTAGTATCATAAGTTTTATATACCTAGCAATAAAATAACTGTTATAATCGAGTTGGTTGCCACTCTATCTCTCCAAACTGTATTTTACTCCTTTGTGTTCTTGGTCCCTATCTTGCTCTGTAGCAATGCTTCTTTTACCTAAGCCAAAGATCTCTGGAGTGCCCAAAAATCCTATGGGGTTTGCTCATCAAGGGGGTTACTGCTAGAACAATTGGGGTGTAAAGGGGCATATGAAGGGGACAGCCGGGAAGTGCTGCTCTGCCTACCCTATGGAATCCAGGGGCAAATAAGGGTGCGGCTCAAAGTGCTGTTTGACCCAGCCTGATTGAGTCCAGGGGCAATGAAGGGGGGGCAGCCAAAAAGTGCTGTTTGGACCCAGCCTGCTCAAGAAGTGTGCTCTATTCAGGTGCGTGGCAAAGGGGCATATAAGGGTGGCCACTGAAAGTGTGGTGTCACCCAGCCTGCTGCATTCAGGGATATATAAGTGATCAGCTGAGAGTGCTGATAGCCCGGTCCGCTCAGATGCACTCGGTTAATCTGGAATATGTGTGTGTATCTGTGGGGGTTACTTGAATCTGGTGCTGGAGGAACCCAGCCCTGAAAACCTTAGGTCCTGCAGTAACACACAAGTAACACAAGCAGTACATTAGTAGAATCACACCCCTCGAATCACACCCCCTTCCAGGAAGGTAACCCTAGTAAATGAGCATACCCCAAGGTGAAGGGCATTTCTGGTAACAATGTAATTACTTCTAGACTGTAATCAGGTCCCTTTTATTCTTAAGACCTCAGCCCTTTTAAAGCGGCCCAGCCTGATTTCCTTTGTTCTTCTCAATATAGACTTGTCTGGGGAGAATCTCTCAGAGTTCTGGGGGTCCCAGATGCACAATTAAATCTTTGGAGGATTTCTGTTGTCATTTCCATTCCTGCAAGAGAACCTGCTGCACATGGCCATTTCTGGAAGCTCTGGCATAAGAGAAGAGGATCAGGTAAGTGAACAGTTTCAGAGCCGAGGGGAACAGAAGGAGGATTGGAGTGCTTTGAAGTGCCAACATGGGCATTACACCCCACACAGTCTAACTGCGACTGGACCCAACTCCTCTGACAATAGCATGAACCAAATAGATTTGTAAAAGGTATAAGGAACAGGAAAGGATTTACTCACAGGCACCATGAAACATACCAATATATATGATCCCTGGTGTAGGGAACCCCTGGGTGAATATAATATATGATAAGGGCCTTCTTTTTTATTTGTTTATAATTATATAAAGAAAAAAGAAAGCGATTTTTATGGCAAAGAAACAGCAACACAGCTGCTGTGCGCCAATCAAAACACTCACACATCTGTTTCAGCAATACACCACCACAGCCAGTTACTTTTATTAGAAGGAGAAAAACAAGTCATTCTGCATGCTACAAAGCCTCCCCTGTGGATTTTCTCCAGCTCCCAAGATTCTTTACAGCCCAGATGAAAAGGATCCAATGATTTTAGAAGCAAAGCGTCGTCTCCCAGATTCCCAGAGATCCTTCACAGACAAATCTGCTGCCATCGCTCACTTTTAATAAAGCGAAAAGGAAAGAAACATTCAGATTCTGTGTTTATTTCCATAAAACAAAGACATTGTTAGATTTACTTTCAAATCAAAGGCAGAGTAGAAATTTCCCTTTCACTGAGTGGTGAGTGCAGATATTGCTAGTTAACTCCAGAGAAGGGGATTCATTTTTCCTATGACAACTTTCTGCTCAGAGAATTAATGAAGACAGTCAGTTATCGCTAAACATCTGGGCTGGCTGCCTATTTGGATTACCATGTATATACTCTCAACTTCTGAACAAGGTTTTCCCCTCTCTTTGCCCCTTCCTCTCTAGTCAAAAAGGCAGATTCTCTCTCTCTTTGTATATATATTTTAAAAATCCCTTCCTATTAATATTCTACAAATGTAAAGAACAACCACAAAAATAAATTCAGTGGGAAATTAAAAAAATTAAAGAATCACAGCTAATTAAATATTGGAGCTGCTGTAAATTCGATACAAGTTTTCATTGAAATGTTAATCAAACTTAAAATAAATAAATAAAAATATAGAAATTTGAAATGCCATTTAGGGCATTTAATCAAAATTGTGAACTTTAAAAATTTTGACTAACATTGTGACATATAAAAAATAAAACAAATATATATATATATATCAAAAGTGTAGAACAATGTCACACATCCATGCTCAGTTTTCCTATCAAACACGCTTATGACCATAGCAAAAATTCAAACAACAAATACTTAAATTGCATGATCAGTGCCTTACACTAGAAAAATGCTTGGAAATTCCTGTTCTGCCTCCCAGGTCTTGTAAGCCTAAAGCCTGATGCTATGCTAGAGGCACTTCCATGCTAGAGCCTTGCCTGGTGCATGTTCAGAGAACCAGCTAGGAGAGCAGCACTGCAGTTACTACCATGGAGCTTCCAGCTTCACATCCCCCACCCTCAAGTTTCCTCTCTGGTGTTTTAGTAGCTAGGAAAGTCTTTTCCCTGTCAACTGCTTCTCTGGGACCTGTTCCTGCTGCATCATTAATATGAGCATACTGGGCATCCTGTATCACTTATGGTATATATAGCAAATAACAAAGTTGAAGGAAAAGCTGCAGATTTCCAATACACCCAAAAGTTTGTGGTCTACAAACTGATTATTTAGAATTTTATGTTTTATTCCATGTCATTAATAAAAATGTTTAACAGAGCAGGGCTATGAACTAATCACTGCAAGGGAGCCCACTAGAAACACACCTGCTTCATGACGATTCCCTGTTGACAATTGCACATTCAGATTGATCAGTTAGCCATGTTTGAATCCATTTCATTTGTGCCCTGTTAATTTTATATCCTTCTAATTTTTTAATCAAACTGTTGTGTAGTACCAAGTCAACCGCCTTACAGAAGTCGAAGTCTATTACATCCTCCTAGGCTGGTTTTCCCTGCTTCATTCTTAAGTAATTTCCCCTTCAACAAAGTTAGCCCTCCTCCTCTTCCCGGCTACCCTACTTGCCAGAGAATCACAACAGGTACTACCGATTCCCTTCAGACTGAGGACAAGCAGGGCTTTCATAGCTAGAAAGCTTTGCTAGAAGCTGACAGTTACCGTGATTGCTTGACTACAGAGGACCAGAAATCCTCTGTTTTGGGCACAAACCATGTCCCAAGACTGAGAGGAACTTGTGTCAAACACATTGAACATCAGATATGGCTGAAAGAATTTTCCTCAAACACTCAAAAAAAAAATTCCCCTCTTGGCTGTAGATGGAGCACGGATGTTTATGCAAAAGGGAAGAGTGTTCCAAAAACATGGAAATATTATGGAAAAAGATTCGCAGTTGACCTGATTCTGAGTGAAACCAAGAAAATGAAACAATAATGTAGTCATAGGGGGTGAGTCTGCCTGCAGCCCGTGTCCATATTATGATGCTCCCGTGACATATAGGGGGCCATAAAAGGGGTTGGAGGAGAGTTACCCCAATGTATGAGCAAGGCATGGCTGACATGTCCCATGAGTGAGAGGGACTTGTGTCAAACACGTTAAACACCAGATGTAGTTGAATGCATGACATAACTGGCCCTATACTGCCCTCCTTGAAAACGCTCTCTTGGGGTGGTGCTGGAGATGGTGCTATGTGTTCTCACATTCTCAGAAGGGCAACCTCTACAGCAGTGAGAACCATGATGCTCCCACAGGCTGCGGACTGGCCATGGGCTGCAGGGTAAGGCATCTGTGAGCAAGCCAGCCCCCAGACAGTCCAGAATCAGGGGAGTCAAGAGCGTCCTTGTGTGCAAAGCCTCCAAGAGCATTAAAAAACACCTGGGATATATAAAGGAGAAAAACAAATATTACTGTTCACACAGTGAAGTCTCCCTTGTAGAATTCTGAACTTACCCTTCTTTTACAGCAAGGGACAAACGGACCACACCTTCCAATCTGAGAAGTACCGCCAGGACAGCGGCGAAAGTAGCATCTACCTCCACGAGCCAAACATACCGCAGGGGGTATTATTAGTCCAATGGGAACACGGTCAGAATCTGCACAAAAACACAAAACAAAAAAGAATTGTGATTTTCATTCCCACACAAGGATAAAAGAACTGTGATTGCAGCATGACGGGCATTTCTCTTTTAATGAATTTTCCGTTCACTGAGACCTGGACAAGTCAGCCCAATTATTGTCCTGTACTTCATTTTACTAGATCTTTCATAGTACTTAAGTGGCTGCAGTTCTCTGCACATTCAATGGTTGCCCCTAAGAAGAGAACACAGTGAATTCAGTATGCAGATGAGCTGGCTTCCTGACTGCACACGGCAGAATCTTAAAACGGAGCCCCCCACCCCCACCGTTAAGGGATAGGAAAGCAGGTAGCCACCTGCATTGCCACCTTCCCTTAGTGCTTGCTGCTGTGGTTTTGACTCTTTCTGACTCCTAACAGTGATGTACCAGGCAATATCACAAATGCTAATTGGCTGAGCAAGGTTGAACCAGCTCAGCACTGGTTGAATAGCTGTGACATTTAAAAACAGAAGGGTTTGAACAAGTCCCTTCAAATGTGAATTCCCCATGATCTGTGAGACTCTGCCCAAACATTCTTGAGACGATTCGTACTCATTTTATTCTTGACCAATTGCCGATCGCCTCAGCCTCTGGAATATTTAGATTAGTATATTTTAAACTGCATTTTAGCTGTGATTTTACAAAGTATTTACTCCCCAAGGACATCAGCCCAAAAACTAAATGGTACTGTTTCATTGCTTCTTTGAGATCCAGCTATCTGTGTTTTCTCTCTTGTCTTAAACATGAACTGTAAATTATTTGATGTAGGGAGTGTATCTCTCTTGATCATTAGCATAGAGCCTGTCATAATGGAATATCATTCCATGACTGGGGTTCCTAGGTGGTAACTCACTAAAGAAATAAAGAAATAATACAGATGCATTGTCATTTCTGCAGAACCTGTTTCAATCCAGCACAAAGGCATTGCCAGTATGGAAGCCAAGCATAAAAAATATGACTGATTATGTCTGGGGGTCACTGTAGCTAAGATATTGAGACAATGATCTGCCATATTAAAGATTGGGGTTTTAGTCCCAGACTGTGTACTTTCCCATTGGGGTGTAAAACATCAATTAATAATAAGGGGATAAAAGAGCCCTGAATAATTAACACTAGTGAGCGGAAGAAATTCAAATCTAATTCATGGTCTCCTGGTTCCCATCCTGGTTCCTCATCCCCTAGAACAAACTATATTTTCATTGGGCGAGGCAAAAGGAAGAGGAGAGATCCTGAATGTGATGCACACAGATGTTCGGTTCTGTTTGGTCTCAGGGCTACCTCGGTGGTGGGAGGGAATGAAAGCACAAGTTGGTGGGAGGCACCCAAACTGATGGAGTGGTGGCTGGGATAAATTTGATTGAGAGGCATTGCAACCAATGTATCCTTTAAATAACATCCACGTGCAACTTTCCTGACTTGTGGACACCAGAATGAGACCTAGTATCCCAGCCGTGATCACACCTGTGCCTAATACAGAAGGAAAATACCATCTCTACTACTCGAAATTCCCCTGTTTATGTAACCAAGGATTGCATTAGCCCTTTTGCATTAGCCCACAGCATCACACAGGAGCTCATGTTCTACTCATTATCCAGCTCTTTCCCCCAAATCTTTTTCTGAGTCGCCGCTTCCCAGGATAGAGGCTCCCATTCTGAAAGTAAGACCTATACTCTTTGTTCTTAGATGTTCACATTTAGATTTAGCCTTATTAAAATACATATCATTTGCTTGCACCCATTTTACCAAGCGATTCACATTACTCTGTATCAGTGATCTGTCCTCTTCAATATTTACCACTTCCGAATTTCTGTGTCATCTGCAAACTTTATCAGTGAGTTTATGATCTCCTTCAAGTCACTGATAAAAATGTTATATAGTGGAGGACCAAGAACCAATCCTGGAGAGACCCCATTAAACAGAATGTAAAGGATATTGTTCCAGATCATAGTACCACCACATCTGAATGCATTTTCATAGGCACATTGAAGGCACCTTTTTGACCCCAGGACTAATGCTCAGCTAGATTTCAAGTATCTGCTACAAACCATGTAAGCACTGCAGCTCTTTAGAAAAAGAATTGGGGAAAAAATGACACCAAACTTTAGGCAAACTTAGTAAATGCTCACAAATATCCTTCTATAATCTCCCTTCCTTTCATTAAAACCTTACCTTGAGCACCAATTTGCACGACCAAGAAGAGTGCAGCAAAAAGAAGGTAAAGTATCTTCATGGCTGTAGTTTGGCCAGGAACTCAATGTCACTGGAGAAAAGAGACTCCGAGATAGACAGGAGAGGGACACACTTTCTATTTATAGGGTGCTGGGGTTGGTGATATGCTGATCTGTTGAAAACTTGTTTTGATACAAGTGACATTTATAAGGTGGATGGTGCAATTTGTAAATTATATTGATCCTTATCTGTAAAACACCATAATAATTCATGGAGGATATGGGGGAAATACAATTGACAAGTTCCTGCCTGTAGGAAGTTACAATATGAATGTTTCCACCTAGCAAACATCTACTGTCTGGTCCAAAGTCCATCTTACTTCAGATGAGGCCCCTGGTGCAGGCCAGAAGTCCAGGACACAGCTCTACTGGGGAAGCAACTGAGTTTTTGTAGTTGTTTTGTACATTTTCTATCAATATTTTACATGTATTTTGGGAATTTCCCAAATGTCATGCCTCAAAACCTATTACAAAGAGGGTTAAAATCCTTTTAAAAATGAGAAATAAAGTGAATCACCTGGAAATAATGTGTGTGAGGAATGTTTGGTTATGTTTTTTCCCTCCTATAAATGTAAACTGAGGAATTTTAAAGTCAGTGATGGAAGAAAATCATGAGGTTTTTTTTTTTTATCCCCCATAACAAATATCAGCCTTAATGATAACAGTGTAAAATACAGACATAAAATGTTGATGCATCAACCATGTGGAAGCCAATGTGCTAAGTGCCTGTTAGGATTTGTCTCATTTTCTCAGGGAGGAGAGAAAAAAAATAACCGCGCTTAAACTGAAGTCAAAATATGTAGGAACATTTCTAAAGGTTCTGAGGACAACTTTGATACTTCAGTGTTTTCTGGGGGATTCATTTAAACCGGGAACCAGAACTGACAAAATATGACACTTTGTGAAGCTTCACAACCCCCTTCGAAATCGCCCTCTAGGTCATCAGCTCCCTCATTCCCCCATTTCCACCCATTTGGAAGCACCCAAATACAAAAAGTTGAGGGGAGGGTCCTGCAGTCATTTGGGGGAAGGGGCAGTGAAGAGTTGGAAGAGACCTGATCTTTTAATCTCCCAATCATAGCCTTCTATTTCAGTCGTTGCTCTGTAGATGGAGGTTGCTGGATCCCTCACCTACCACTTTCTCCACAGAGACAGGACAGGGACCCTAGATGTTTCCCTGCCCAGTGGGGACACAAGGAGTGGACGCATGAGCTTGTGAGCCCACCTTACGCCATTTTTTCCCTGTTATGTTCATGCCATGCACACAGGGAAGTTAGATAAACACAGAAATACTCTTGCGGGAAGGTTGCAACTTTACACTGC
>NW_027133471.1:0-81188 GCF_026122565.2 Emydura macquarii macquarii
GGGAATGGTGGTCGTGGAACCCCCGTCCTTAGGACAATGCAACCTTGCCTGACAACTAAGAGAGCTGAGTGAGCACCAGGCAACTCTGGTGGGAGGCCGGCACAGTCGGTGCCAGTGCTCAGGGATTCAGTCAGGCTTGAAGGCGGTAGGAGACAGAAGCAGAGGGGGCCTAGTCAAGCCTGTGTCGGACAGGAGCGGCATAGGGGGTGGAGCCACTCCCAAGAGGTGGACATTGCAATTACCATGGTCAGTAGAGGGGGAAGAAGGAAGGGAGAGGCGAAGGACACGCCCCATACACTGGGATGGGTTTGACTCATTGAGTTCATGAATTCTGTTTGCACTGTTTTCCGAAACCAGTGCTGTTACCTCTCTTGCTATTAAAAGGTTTCTTTCTACACTCAGACTCTGTGCTTGCGAGAGGGGAAGTATTGCCCTTTGGGGGAGCCCAGGGGATAGTGTGTAATTTCCCAGGTGACTGGGTGGGGGCTCGAGCCAGTTTGGTGTTGTATCATTGACAGGGACCCTTAGATATAGAACCCGGCCTTGCTGCTGCCGACTCGGTCTGGCAAAGGGGTTACATTATGGAGGGCTTGTCCAGGATGTCTGGGTCAGTTCCCCTCACAAGCACATGTTGAGTGATCCGTTAAATTGGGAAAACCAGGCTGTATAATTGAAGGAAATTATAATGGTATGATGGCTAATATGCCAGGTGGGTTGGGTCCTGACTCAGCAGCCGCAAGCTTGGGGGCTGTAGCCTCACCCGATGAGTGGGTCAAGGCCCTACCGCAAGCATTGGAAGGGTAGTGCTGTCCCATTGTACGTCAAGACCCTACTGTAAGTTAAGGTTCTTTGCTGGAGGTCCCATCCCCATACCTGGGGAGGAGGAGTTCGAACTCTGGTTGGAACACACCACTGAAGTGCTGCAGGAGTGGGCAGCACCAGAGGCAGATAAGCGAAGAGGTCTACTGGAGAGCCTCAGGGGCCCAGTGTTAGATGTGATTCGCACTCTGAAAATCACTAATCCTGAAGCCAGTGTGAAGGACTGTCTAGAGGCCCTAAATCACACCTTTGGGAGCACAGAGGACTCTGAGGACATCTATTGTAAGTTCCTTAACACCAGACAGTAAAAGGGTGAGGAAGTTTCAGCCTATGTACAGAGGTTGGAGAAATCATTGCAGAGAGCTTTCCAGAGGAGAGCAGTGACTGCTGAGCAAATGGACCGGACTAGATTGGTCCAAATTGTGTGAGGGGTTTGGTCTCAGAGCCCAATTCTGCCTCATCTATGTTTAAGAGGATGACTGGAAAATCCCCCCAGTTTCTCACAGCTGATGAAAGAGATCAGAGAGGAGGAAGAAAGACTGGCTGCCAGTGAACTGTGGGAAGCCCACCCAGCTAAACCAGACAGCACAGCAGCCCTGCGGACAGCAAGTGTGTCGATGGTAAGCGTCAGAGAGGAACTTGCCCAACAAATGCAGGTCTTGACAGAAGAGTTAGCTGAGCTACGTAGTACCAGGGACCAAGCTAAGACTGTCAGGCCTAGAGGGCCCCTGGCTGTGGTGAAGGAGAATTCAGCAGTTAGAGCTGCCGTCCCACCCAAGCGGAGGAAGAAGGGACCATCCTTCTGCTACCAGTGTGGCCAAGATGGACACATTACAGCTAAGTGTCGTAATGAAGAAAATCCCTCCTTGATGTATGGAAAACTGATGAACCATTGGGGAGGTTCAAGGAGCTTCCAGAGGAGCTTGCATAGCTTTTGACAGGGCTTGGCCTGTGTGGTCTTAGCATGGACGAATACCCCTACCAAGGGTATGTTCTAGTACATCTTGAATTTCTAGAGGAGGTTGCTGGGGTGAGGGAAGAGGTGGACACTGCTGCCTTGATATGCCCTGACCCTAAAAGGATTTCCGAGGTGTCTGTGCTGACAGGGACTAACTCCAGTCTCTTCAAGGTACTCGCTGACTACTGCAGACAATGAGCTGGAGATCAGTACATAAACACCCTGATGATCCATACGCTTTGTGCTGAAGCTTATAGGAAAATTGAGAGCACTAAGATAGAGATGTCTGAGCTACCTGTGGGAGCTCTGAAGTACGCAGATGTGACCCCCCCCCCAGTAGTGCCTGCAAGGGGGGAGCAAGAAGTGCCTGTGGTGAGTACCTGTTTAAACGGCAGTAAGGGAACAATAGGAATGGTAGAGCAGCCAGCTGAAGGAGGACTCCCTGAAGGAGTGCTGGTCCCCAGTGGAGTCATAACTCTACCCACTGAAGCCCACAAAAAGGTGGTTATATTGAAACAAGCCGTGATGTTATACTGAAAAGGTGGTTATATTGAAACCAGCCGTGATGTCATCGTGAAGCAAGGGCAGAAGATAGCAGACCTGTATGAGCCCGAAACTATTGTAAGACCCCAAGGAGAGACCGGAGGTCTGCCAATCGACCCTGCAAGCTTTGACTTCGGAAACTCGCCTTTGTCGGAAGAATGGAATGATCGCCTGAGGAGGAAGCTTTGTGAAAGATCCAGGGTATTCTCATTAGGTGAGTGGGATGTCAGATGTGCGAAAGGAGTGGAACACAACATCAGGCTTCAAGACTCCCGACCATTCAGGGAAAGATCTAGGAAAATTACTATAGCGGAAATGGAAAATGCGCGACACCGTCTCCAGCAGCTGCTTGCAAATGGCATCATTACAGAGTCCCGCAGCCCGTATGCCTCCCCTATTGTGGTGGTCCGTAAAAAAAAGTGGAAAAATCCGGATGTTTATTGACTCTCGTACCTTAAACCGACACACTGTAATTGACCGGTACACCATGCCTCGAATCCAAGATGCATTAGACTGTTTGCTGGGGAGCGAGTGGTTCTCAGTATTGGATCTTCAAAGTGGATACTACCAGATCCCTTTGTGAGAAGAAGATAAAGAGAAGACAGTCTTCATATGTCCATTGGGCTTCTATCAATCTGAATGCATGCCCCCAAGGGATCTCGGGGGCACTTGCCACATTTCAACGTCTCATGGAGAGAGTTGTGGGAGACATGAATTTACTGCAAGTCTTAGTTTACCTGGATGACCTGATAGTCTTTGGGAGAACCTTGGAAGAGCATGAAGAAAGACTTCTAAAAGTGTTAGACAGGTAGGAGGCTTATGGACTGAAACTCTCAATTGACAAATGTCAATTCTGTAGAACCTCAGTGAAGTATGTGGGCCACATTATGTCCCAGGAAGGTGTAAGTACTGATCCGGATAAAATAGAAGCACTCACTACTTGGCCGTGCCCAAGAAATTAGAGAGCTCAACACCTTTCTTGGGTTTAGTGGTGTCGAGGAAAGAATCACTCTGCTATGCTTTAGAGTTGGATCGAGTGCAGCTTTAATTGTGACACACACACACACACATATATAAAGCACTTTAGCTAAAGGGAAGCCTGAGCAGCATGTCTAGATGCTGTTCATTGGTACTTTCCTGGCTACCAAAACCAAAAGGCTTATATATAGGGGTTGCTTAGGTTTTTTTACATGTTGATCGTATAGTGGAATTTGATTAACAGTTTATACTTTCAGGAAAAGACAATCATAATGCACCCTGGGGTACGCCAGACGTTTTCACAGGAAAGACCAACGAGCCACTTGATTATACAATGTGGTTTTCAGGTACCCTGGCCGTCACCCGAAGATGGGTGGCTACACAAAAAATGCTAATCTGTATGGAGTAAATTCCTATGGGGCCAGGAGGGGGGGGGGGGGGGGGGGGGGGGGGGGGGGGGGCGGCACGTACTGATACTTATCAGAACAGGAGATGTCTGTTCCCAGGCTTCAAAAGGGCTAGAGTTCACAAAAGGAGTTTGCATTTAAATTGTGGTCCTGAGACATCCTGTGGGATTTTAGCATCTTTATCTCAGTCTCAGTTTGGGGCATCCTGGCAATGAGTTAACCTGAGGGCTTCCATCACAGTTCAGGCTACCCAGTTTCAGGCCAGGCCTTCTACAATCAATTTCAGGCCAGGCCTTCTATAATCAGTTCTATGATTAATTCTTTTATTCCCCAGTGGTTACTATCGCAGGTTCCTGAAGAATTACGCCGCCATTGTAAAGCCTCTGAATGATCTTACCAGGGGATGCCCATCCAGCAAAAAGAAATCAACGACCAAGAGTAAAGGGGGGGGTCCTCAAGGCCCCCTGTGCTGAGACTGTATGGTCCCTTAGAGCCTTTTGGATCACGATGGGATGAGAACTGTGAAAGGGCCTTTTGAGAAATCATTAATTGCCTAACTCATGCTCCAGTCCTGGTCTTTGCTGATCCTACACACAGATGCTAGTTTGGAGGGTCTAGGAGCCGTACTATACCAGGAAGCTGAAGACACAGGAAAACCTGTGGCCTTTGCCAGCCGAGGGCTATGAGATAGTGAAACCCGCTACCCTGCCAATAAACTGGAATTCTTGGCCTTGAAATGGGCAATTACTGAGAAATTTTGGGACTAGTTGTATGGTGCTAATTTCAAGTATGGACCGACAACAACCTGTTGACTTGTGTTAACAAATGCTAAGTTGGATGCTACTGGGCAAAGATGGGTGGCTGCCTTGGCCAACTATGAGTTTAGCATTCAGTACCAATCAAGGAGAAGCAATGTGGATTCGGATGCGTTGTCCCGGCACCCACAAGCATCAGACCATGCTGTGATCCCTGTGGATGGAGTGAGAGCTATTTGCAGTGGGAACTGTCAAGAGCCAGAGGACCGGAAGAGCACTAATGGTTGTGTGGCAGAAACTCTGGGCCTGCCTCCTGAAAGTGTGCCACTTGCCTCAGTGAACTATATTGTGTTAGACCAATCCCCGCTGCCCATGCTCAGTGCTGCCGACTGGGAAAAAGCCCAGCTGCAAGATGTTGACATTTGCGACGCACTGCGTGCCCCAAGGGATGGGCAAAACCCTGGCACAGTGATTTCGGCTACCCCTGAGTGCAAACTACCATTGAGAGAATGGAGAAACTGAAACTGATTCAGGGTGTGCTGCACCAGATCACCACAGACCCTTTGCAAAAGCAAAGAACACAACTAGTGCTACCAAAAACATTCAGAGCCCTGGCCATGAGGGCCTTCATGATGACTTTGGGTATCTGGGATTGGAAAGCACCATAGAGCTCATTCGTAGTAGGTTCTATTGGCCCCGGATGGCTGAGGATGTCCGCCAGAAATGTGAGACCTGTGCTCGGTGTGTTCAAAGGAGAAAACCCTGCCCACCAGAGCAGCATATTTGAAGAATATCACCAGCAGCAAACCATTGAAGCTGCTTTGCATCGACTTCTTGTCTTTGGAAGTGGACAGGAAGAATACGGGAAACATCTTAGTGGTAAGAGACCATTTTACATGCTAGGCACAGGCCTACCCCACACGTGACCAAAAGGCTACTACTGTTGCTCGAGTGTTGTGGGAAAAATATTTTTCAGTGTATGGATTCCCAGCTCAGATACACTCTGGTCAAGGACGGGACTTTGAGAGTCACCTTCTGAAGGAAGTACTGAGGACGGCCGCAATTAAGAAGTTCAGGACGACACCCTACCATCCACAAGGTGACCCTCAGCCAGAGTGGTTTAATCGAACTTTGTTGGATATGCTGGGGACTTTACAGCCAGAGCAAAAGGCAACCTGGAGCCAGCATGTAGCATTTTTGGTGCATGCCTACAATGCCACAAAGAACGATGCTACTGGTTTCACCCCTTACCTTTTAATGTTTGGACGAGAACCAAGATTATCCATAGACTTGTGTTTCGGTGCATCTCAGGATGGAGATAGCTATGAGACACATCAGCAATATGTTTCACAACTAAGAGAAAAGCTGCAGGATGCGTAGCGCTTAGCCACAGCTGCTGCCCGCAAGAACTCAGATAGAAACAAGCACCGATATGACTCTAGGGTGCGGTCTCAAGACCTTCAGCTAGGAGACAGAGTCCTGCTACATAACCTGGGGGTTGCTGGCAAACACAAGATAGCTGACCGATGGAAAGCAATACCTTACCTAGTGGAGGAAAAGCTGGGAGATCTGCCGGTTTACAAGATTAAACATGAAGCAGGGTCAGGACCAATGAAGATGGTAAATAGGAACCTTTTGCTACCTGTGGGAGAGTTGGTAGGTGCCCCTAATGGACTGGACTATGCCATGGGACTGGAGTGCAACAGAGACACTGGACCAAATCCACCACCCAACCCGAGCCGTACGTCCCCAGGGACTAACCGACCTCTACTAAGAGCATCTGAGAGTGAGTCTGAAGAGGAGGATATTCTCATAGTGTACCCCAGGGTGGAGAACAGATCCCACCCTCTATCAGAGGAGCCCAGCCAGAGCTCCAATTCGTCAGCTCTGAACCCCATGGCAGAAGCATTTAGGCCTGTTGTTGATGCATCCACATTGACAGCAAGACCACGTTGGGATAATGAGCTTGTCTCCCCTCTTCCGTCCCCGCCCCCCCCCAAACATTCTCAGAGCCTGAAGCAGCACAATAGACCAGTGATGACATGGCTAGGCTGTTGGACCGTGGAGGGACACAGGTGGGAGGTGTCCCTGACGTCCTGAATCTGCCCGGATCGGAGCAAGAGATTCAGGGGCCTGTGCCGGTACTCGAGGGACCCTCCAAGGAACCCTGACCACCCTTAGTCTGAGAAGAAGCTTCCCCGGCCCCTGACAGGCCCATGCTCAATAGGCGTGATAGAATGATAAGGCCAATCAACAGGTTAACATACGATGCACCTGGAGTGAATAGTGAGGAAGTAATACACCTAGCTCACAGACTTGTGGCAGCCATAGTAGGTTTCCTTAGACCCTTTGGAGAGAACTCATGTGGAAGGTACAATCTGGAGCATGATTTGCCGGGACAACAAATTCTCGACTGGGGGGAGGATGTAAGCCAGGTCTGAGTGTCTCAGTGGCACTCTCCCTGCTCAGCAGCTGAAAGGAGGGCACTTTATTTGCATGGGCTTTGTATCTGCATAGTACAATTAAGGATTAAGCATGACTTACCTCGGTGCTGAGCATAATGGGAAATGGTTAGCAGGGCTGGTTTTGGGCTACAAACCACCTTTGTGTTAACTGCTGGGGTAATGAAATGTTGTCCTTCAATTGTATGAACAGATGTTATCATAACAGACTAAGCACAGTTTTGCTGACATCTGCACTCTAAACTAAACCGAGCTCCACAAGGGTGGCAGACAGATGTTTCAGCCTGGAAACGGGGAGGTGAAGCAGTCTCCTATTGGGATTTCCCTGGCCCTGGCAAAGGGCTGCCCCCAGGCATAGAGTGACTCTCTCTTCCGTTGTTAAAAGGTAGAATTAATGACTCATCGTGGAGTCTTTTGTTTCTAGAAAGCAGGGACATTGCCTGTATGGCAGCAGCAGGTTTACCCAAGAGCTGAAATCACTAAGAGCTGAACCAGTAGAGGATCGGGGAATCATAGAATCATAGAATATTAGAGTTGGAAGGGACCTCAGGAGGTCATCTAGTCCAATACCCTGCTCAAAGCAGGACTAACCTCAGCTATATGATCCCAGCCAGGGCTTTGTCAAGCCTCAGCTTAAAAACCTCTAAAGATGGAGATTCCACCACCTCCCTAGGTAACCCATTCCAGTGTTTCACCACCCTCCTAGTGAAAAACTTTTTCCTAATCTTCAACCTAGACCTCCCCCCTCCCCCTGCAACTTGAGACCGTTGTTCCTTGTTCTGTCATCTGCCACCACCGAGAACAGCCTAGCCCCATCTTACCTGGGACCCCCTTTCAGGTAGTTCAAGGCTGCCATCAAATCCCCCCTCATTCTTCTTTTTTGCAGACTAAACAAGCCCAGTTCCCTCAGCCTCTCCTCATAAGTTCTGTGCTCCAGCCCCCTAATCATTTTGGTGCCCTCCACTGGACTCTCTCCAAGTTGTCCACATCCTTTTTGTAGTGGGGGGCCCAAAACTGGACACAATATTCTAAATGCGGCCTCACCAATGCCAAATAGAGGGGAATAATCACTTCCCATGACCTCCTAATGCAGCCCAATATTCTATTAGCCTTCTTGACAACCAGGGCACTCTGCTGACTCATATCCAGCTTTTTATCCACTGTTACCCCCAGGTCCTTTTCTGCAGAGCTGCTGCCTAGCTCGTCGGTCCCCAGTCTATTGCTGTGCATGGGATTCTTCCTTCCTAAGTGGAGGACTCTGCACTTTTCTTTGTTGAACCTCATTAGATTTCTTTTGGCCCAATCCTCCAGTTTGTTTAGGTCACTCTGTATCCTATCCCTACCTTGCAGGGTATCTACCACTCCCCCCAGCTTAGTGTCATCTGCAAACTTGCTGAGGGTGAAATCTCCCCCATTCTCCAGATCATTAATGAAGATGTTGAACAAAACCGGCCGCAGGACCGACCCCTGGGAACTCCGCTTGTGACCGGCTGCCAGCTAGACATGGAGCCATTGATCACTACTCGTTGAGCCCTATGCTCTAGCCAGTTCTCTATCCATTTTATAGTCCATTCATCCACCCCATACTTCTTTAACTTGCTGATAAGAAGACTGTGAGAGACCGTATCAAAAGCTTTGCTAAAGTCAAGGTATATCACATCCACCGCCTTCCCTATATCCACAGAGCCAGTCACCTCATCAGAGAAAGCAATCAGGTTGGTGAGGCATGACTTTCCCTTGGTGAATCCATGTTGACTGTTCCTGATCACCTTCCTCTCTTCCAAGTGCCTTGAAATGGATTCCTTAAGGACCTGCTCCATGATTTTTCCAGGGATTGAAGTGAGGCTGACTGGTCTATAGTTCCCTGGATCCTCTTTCCTCCCTTTTTTGAAGATGGGCACTAGATTTGCTTTTTTCCAGTCTTCAGGGACCTCCCCCTGTTGCCACGAGCTTTCAAAGATAATAGCCAATGGCTCTGAAATCACCTCAGCCAACTCCCTCAGCACCCTCGGGTGCATTGCATCCGGCCCCATGGACTTGTGTATGTCTAATCCTTCTAAATAGTCTTGGACCTGTTCCTTCAGCACTGCGGGATGTTCGCCTCCTTCCCATTCTGTGCCACCCAGTACAGCAGTCTGGGAGCTGACCTTGTCTGTGAAGACAGAGGCAAAAAAGGCATTGAGTACCTCAGCTTTCTCCACATCCTCCGTCACTAGGTCGCCTCCCTCATTCTGTAAGGGGCCCACACTTTCCCAAATCTTCCTCTTGTTGGCAACATGCCTGTAGAAACCCTTCTAGTTCCCCTTCATGTCCCTTGCTAGCTGCAACTCCAATTGTGCTTTGGCCTTCCTGATTTCATTCCTGCACGTTTGAGCAGTGTTTTTATAATCCTCCCTAGTCATCTGACCAAGCTTCCATTTCTTGTAAGCTTCTTTTTTGCGTTCAAGTTCGTCAAGGACATCTTTGTTAAGCCAAGCTGGACGCCTACCATATTTGCTATTCTTTCTGCACATCAGGATGGTTTGCTCCTGTGCCCTCAATAAAGTCTCTTTAAAATACAGCCAGCTCTCTTGGGTTCCTTTCCCCCTCATATTAGCCTCCCAGGGAATCCTGCCCATCAGTTCCCTGAGGGAGTCAAAGTCCGCTTTTCTGAAGTCCATGGTCCGTATCCAGCTGTTCTCCTTTCTTCCTTTTGTCAGGATCCTGAACTCGACCATCTCATGGTCACTGCTGCCTAGGTTGCCACCCACTTCTACTTCCCCAACCAAATCTTCCCTGTTTGTGAGCAGCAGGTCAAGAGAAGCATGGCCCCTAGTGGGTTGCTCCAGCACTTGCACCAGGAAATTGTCTGCAACACTCTCCAAAAACTTCCTGGATTGTTTGTGCTCTGCTCTATTGCTCTTCCAGCAGATGTCAGGGTGATTGAAATCTCCCATGAGAATCAGGTCCTGTGAACTGGAAACTTTCCCTAGTTGACTGAAGAAAGCCTCATCTACCTCATCCTCCTGGTCTGGTGGTCTATAACAGACACCCACCACGACATCACCCTTAGTGTTCTTGCTTCTAAGCTTAACCCAGAGACTCTCAACTGACTTATCTCCAATTTCATACTGGAGCTCAGAGCAGTCATAGTGCTCTCTTACATACAGTGCAACTCATCCACCCTTTCACCCCTGCCTGTCCTTCCTGAACAGTTTATACCCATCTATGACAGTGCTCCAGTCGTGTGGGTTACTCCACCAAGTCTCAGTTATTCCAATCATGTCAGTTTCTTGACTGTGCCAGGACTTCCAATTCCTTGGTGCAGCACAGCAGCTGTCTAAGACAGACTCCAGCTGGGGAGGTGGCGGGTGCCCGACCCTTCTGCTCCCCACCTGAGCCCGGCTGCCGGAGTCAGGGGCCAAGTGAGCTGGAAACGTGCCGGGGGGGAGGGCGGTCTCCAGCTTGCACAGCCCCTGTTCCTTGCAGCCGGGCAGGGCGGGGGTTATGCTGCCACTGCCTCCCCAGCCGGGCTCTTGCAGGCAGCCATGCGCTGCACAGAGCAGCCACCTTCAGCTGCCTGGAGAAGCGGCTCCATCCTGCCCCTTCCGCTCTCTGCCCGGGCCTGGCTCCTTTCCCTCTGCACCCCCGCAGGCTGAGCAGAAATCTGGGGGCCACTTGACCCTGCATGCCCCCCCTCTGCATCACCTATGTCCTGTAGGTCAGTGGAAGCTCTCTCACATGGGCCATTTATTTCAGCTGCTGTGAATAGCCCCAGCTGGGGGCTTCAGTAGAGCTGTGCGGATTTACACCAGTGGGGTACCTGGCTCTGTTTGTTTTCACAGTGCTCAGAGCCCAGGACTGTCCTCGGGGGTGGGGGGGCTGGGAGGGCGAGAGTCTGGGACAGCCACATAAGTCTCGTGCATAGCAGCACAGGTTCCATCGTGACCAGCAGTCCTGCCTGATAGCCAGCCACTTCACCCAGGGATTAGCCCTGAAACTGTTGCCATGTGAACAGCCCCTGCCCTGCAGCTGTGGAATCCATCACACCACGAGCCTCCCCCGGGTCCCCTTCCATCCCCCCACCCAAGGGCACTGCTCAGTGCAATGATTTGAGGAGACAGGGTGTAAAAGGAAATTTTGCCAGGATGCCCATTGGCTCATCATCTCCAAGACTGCCCATTGGAGGGGGCTGGGCAGGGATGTTTCTCCATCTCTGGCTGGCCTGTCTCATGAGCTTGATGACTCCTTAGGTCCCTTTAAGCTGCTAACCCCCTGCCTTTTATTTGCTGTTTCTCCTCGCGAGATGCCAAGACCTTGTATAGGAACATGGCAGCAGTACAGCTTGATATTCTGACAG
The DNA here is from genome assembly GCF_026122565.2 of Emydura macquarii macquarii. NCBI lineage: Eukaryota > Metazoa > Chordata > Testudines > Chelidae > Emydura > Emydura macquarii. Next base: position 11,262 of record NW_027133471.1, read on the forward strand.
CAAATACAGTGACCATCCCAGCAAGTTTAGTCAGCCTGGAAGGGATGACGCACATGGAAGGTGTGTGGGGAAGAGGGTCATTAAAAGGCTGAGACAGAGTCTCTCTCAGAGACCAGGGCTCAATTCTCCTCTCACTCATACAGGTGTAACTCAAGAGTTGGTCCTTCTAAATCAGTGGGGGTACACCTGTGTGAGCGGAGAATCGGGCCTCAGCTATGTGGGGCCAGGCCAGGGGGGGAGGGGTGGACGTGCTGTTGTGCTGCATACGTGGCTGGATGCTGGAGGGTTCTCCATACAAACCTGCCTCGCATTAACACCCCTGGCAGCCAGATCTTGCTGGTGCCACTGGACCACTGCGACTCATGGCTCTGCCTTGTTCTTTCACAGGAAGGAAGAAGCCTGGAATGATGAAGATGGCTCCTCTCCCACAGCCTCAGCCTCCCTCTGCCTACTGCTTCCTCCTGGGCTGTGCCCATCTCTCCTGCAGACCCTGAGAACTGGATGCGGCTCTGAAACTGGCCCCACCCACACACGGCCGGGTTTGCAGCCTCTGGATTCGGTTCCTGTCAGTCACATGCAGCGAACGTCTCCCTCGGGGCTGCTATTTAGAACCCATGTCACCTGGCTGCCCGTATAACCGCTAGGCCCTAATCCAGTCACTCCTTTCCCCTTTGTGTCTGCGGTATTCTCCAGCAGTTCATCAGTTACCCTGAGCCTAGGACAAGTCGCTCTTGCCTTGGCAGCACCTCTGCATGCTCTGGTTCTTCAGCTTGTATACATCTGTGATACGACCCGTGCCTAGGGTAGCCAACTGATAATGCCAAGGTCAGGACAGGCTGCAAAAGGAGAGCAGATTCTCCCCACACTGCTGGGTGATACTGAAGCCCGGCTTCCCAACCAGCCATGAACTGCTTCTGATTACCCCTCACTGGATATCAAGAAGCCAGTCCACAAATGCCCACAGCCCCCTTCACTGCATTTCAGCTCCAGGCTCCCAGATCAGCACCAGGTCCAGCAAAGAGATCAGTTACTTAAACTCTCTGCTCTTTGCTAAAAAGGTTCCCTCTGACCCCAAAGGGTCAGCCACAGCACCAGATCAATACGAGTTTGGATCTTACCTAAAATATCACGCTGTAAGCCGATCCTTTAGTATCTAAACTAAAGGTTTATTATAAAAGAAAGAAAGAAACCACGAGAGAAATGTTAAAAGGCTAAAGTAAATCACAGATATACAACTGATTAAAAGTCCATATACTTCAGGTTTCTGGAAGAGATGTAGAGTTGCAGGCTTGTGTAGTTCCCTCTGGTTCACATCCAGTACCTGGATGGGTCTGAGTCCTTCGGTTCAGCTGCAAGATGAATAGATCCAGAGGTAGCTGTGTGTCTGCAGACTGGACAGGAGCAAAGACCAAGATGGATCCTGTGGTTTGATCTTATAAACCCCCTCCCCCGGCCATGCGGCCTGCGGACAGTCACAAGACCCAAAATGGAGTCCATAGTCACATGGGCCAATCCTGGTGACTCTTCAGGTGTGCCTGGGGTCCAGTCACGTAAGCAGGTTCTGGTGACTCAGTGGTGATGCTGGCTTCTCTCTCTAGGCCCCTTGCACCCGGGGAGGCCTTAATGGGCCATTCCGCTGGCCATTGTTCTGCAGCCTTCCTGTCTGGGGTGTTGCCCAGGCAGCCCAATTGAAACACAGATATCTCAAATACATCTATAACTTCCATGTCACATATTACACATGAACATAAGTAATATTCTCTTACTTAGCACATCATAACCTTCCTAACAGTACCTGACATGGCCTATCCCACATGGATTATTATGATTCTGCCATGCTGATGCCACACAATATACTAGCTGCCCCCCCTCTCAAGCCAGCCCGCATGACAACATCTTTTCTCTTTTATTAAAGATTTCTCTGCAGAGGAATGTGTGTGTCTAATTTTTTGAGGCTTCACTCTGCTGAAGCTAAAATAATGAGAGGCGGAAAAAACCTCACAGTCCATGCCTAGGAGCTGTTGGATGGGGATTAGTGTTGCTGGCTCTTTTAGAAGTGCAGCTGATGTTTGCTGGGTGTGGATCAGTGATGTGAGGCCCTACACCTTGGCAAATGCCTGAGAATCAAAGGTGTGAAATCAGTGGGAGGCAGCTGGGAGGCAGCACTCAGGGTTAGTGGGGAGTAACCGGAAGCAAGGAGAGATGGGGGAGGGAGGCATTTCAGCTGGGTCTTTTTCTCCTGGAAAGGGGCAGTGCAAGAGGCACATCCACCTGGAAATACAAGCCCCTTCAAAGGAAAACTGCCTAGAGACGTGGACTTTACAACCTGCTCTCTCTACCCAAGCCACAGTGCCTCTCCTGGGGTCTGTCCCCTTGGTGTGCCTATAGAGGAGCTCTTGCCCAGATGAGCTGCCGAGCAGGGGTCTTCCTAGCAGTCACCTCCTCTTCTCCTGTCAGCCAAGGGCCCAGTGCTGCAGGCTTTGAGAGCAGGGGCAGGGGTCTCTTTGGGGCACAGAGCGAGGGACAGAAGTGGCCTTGCCTGGATCGGCTGCCCAAGCAATCTAATGTGCATAACGCTAGTGATTGTCGCACTCCAGTGGTTCCCCGGCCAGAGGGCTGCTTGCAGGGGCTGGCACAGCTGCTCTTTGCTAACACACAGCGATTGTTCTTCTACATAGTATGATAAAGTCAGGCCAGAGGGCATCAAAAGGGCATACCTATTTGTAGGCTAGGAAGGTGGGCGGGCATTAGCCCGCCCACCGCTCACGGCCCCTCCCCCAGCCTAAGGGGAGAAGCCAATGGACCTAGCATACAACTAAGTTAGTGGCACAACAAATGTAAAAACAGGAAGGGGCATGAGGGTCATAGGTATAAAAGAAGGGAACTGGAAGGGGACACCGAGCAGAGAGCCCCGGACAGCGCCCACCGCTCCCGGAAGGTGTCGACGGAGCCGGTGGACGCTGCCCGGAAGAACTCTGCCTGGAGACGTGAACGGAGAAGGGAACGGAAATAGGACCCACAGCCACAGGACGCCTCCCCAGCCAACCTCCCCTCCCTGGTACTGAAGATGGCGACTTTGGCCAGCGCCAGGAGGAGGTTGACGAGGAGGTCCCACAACTTTGTGGGGCCACGGACAGGGTGTGCATAAATAAACAAGTGTGGGGAAAAGTGCAGCGAGAACCTCAGCAGGAGGTTCTGGAGGAGCCGGAAGAGGGGCTGCAGCCTGGCGCACTCCAGGTATGTGTGCGCCAGGGTCTCCCTCATGCCGCAGAAGGGGCAGGTGTCGGGGCAGGGGGTGAACCGCGCCAAGAACACGCCCGTGCCCACGGCTCCGTGAAGGAGCCGCCAACTGATGTCCCCGGTGGGCCGTGGGGTCAAGGTGGAATACAGGCTGGCCCACCGGGGGTCCCCGCCCTCCATAGGTAGCAGTAGGTCCTGCCATTTGGTGTCTGGGCGGGACGCAAGGGCGGGGAAGTGAAGGGTGTGGAGCACGAGCGTGTAAAGGTGGTCTCTTGGCGCGGTTCGGAAAGGGACCGGCTGCAAATCGTGCAGCCAGCTCAGGGTGTAGGGAAGGAGAGGGCGAGCAGGCTCACGGGGCCGGGGCCCGATGGAGAGTGCCGGAGGGCCGGGGCTGAGGGGCGGGCGGGGAGCACCCGCTCCCAGGACCCACTCGAGGTAGGCGTGAGCAGCGGGGGGCAAGGCTGCCCTCACCTCCTGGAGTACGCGCCAGCGGGTCCGAACGGTGGAGAGCCCCATGCGCCGAGCCAACGTATGGGGGTCCACCCAGTCCCCCCGGTCGTAGTCCAGGAGGTCTCCGATCTTGGTGACTCCCGCCAGGACTAGCCTCCATCGCACCGAGAGGGTCTCCACCACCTGCACACCGAGTTGTGGGTTGTGCAGCAGGGGCTCCACGAGGAGATCCTCCCCCTCGGGGACCAAAGGGGGCCTGGAGGCAAAAACCAGCCTCCAGGTCCGGAGGAGGTCTTGGTAGAAGACCGGCAGCTCGGAGAGGTCTCGCAGAAGACCCTCGGGTGCAGAAAAAAGAGCTGCCGGTCATATCGGAACCCTTGGATGCGGCGGAGGAAGGTGTGTGCCAAATGGCTCCACGCCGGACTACCTGCACCATAAAGGAGTCTCTGCAGGGCCTGGAGGCGGAAGGTGTGGACCTGGCTGCGGATGCAGCACAGGCCCTGCTTCCCTTCCTCCAGGGGGAGACTCAGAATCCCTGCAGAGACCCAGTGCAGTCCTGGCCAAAAGAACTCCAGAACTATCTTCTGGAGGTAGGCCAGGAAACTCGGAGTCGGGACCAGGGTGTTGAGGCGGTACCACAGCATGGACAGGACCACCTGGTTGAGGACCAGCGCCCTCCCCCGAAGGGAGAGGCACTGGAGCAGTCCTGTCCAGCTCCGTAGCCGCCGCACCACCCTGTCCATTAAATCTTGCCAGTTCTCTGCCGGAGAGGGATGGGTGGCAGAAAGGTAAACGCCTAGATAGAGCAGCGGACCCACGCTCCACTGGATGGCTTGAAGCGCGGGTGGGAGGGAGCTCGCCCGCCACCCCGCCTCTACCATCAGGCCAGAGCTCTTGGCTCAGTTGACCCGGGCGGAGGAGGCTGCCGAGTAGATGGCCAGGCAGGCCTCCAACTGCATCAGGTCGCCCGAGTCCTGGACCACGAGGAGCACATCGTCGGCGTACGCGCTGGCTCACGGAACACCAAACCTGTCATCCTCCGACAGAGGAGACAGAGGAACGGCTCAATGGCCAGGGCGTACAGCTGGCCCGACAATGGACAGCCTTGGCGCACTCCATGCCCGAAGCTGACCGGTTCGGTCAGGGTCCAGTTGAGCTTGACCAGGCACTCCGCGGAGGCGTACAACACCCGGAGAAAACCCACAAAACAGGGCCCGAAGCCGAACGCCCGCAGGGTGCCCAGGAGATACCCGTGGTCCATCCTGTCAAACGCCTTCTCCTGATCCAGAGACAGGAGGGCGAACAACAGACCATCCCTACACCCAAGCTCTAGGAGATCCTGGACCAAATACAGATTGTCGAAGATGGTGCGGCCCGGGACGGTGTAGGTCTGGTCAGGATGAACCACGTCCTGCAGCACGGACCCCAGCCTCAGGGAGATGGCTTTGGCTACGATTTTGTAGTCCGTGCAGAGGAGCGAGATGGGACGCCAGTTCCGGCGGTCGCGGAGGTCCCCCTTCTTGGGCAGCAGGGCGAGCATGGCCCGCCTGCACGACAGGGGGAGCTCTCCGCTGGCCTCGGACTCAGCCCAGACGATGGAGAGGTCCGGGCCGAGGACGTCCCAAAACACGCGGTAGAACTCCACGGTCAGCCCGTCCATGCCCGGGGATTTGTTGGTGGGCATGAGGCGGAGGGCTTCCGAGAACTCGGCCAGAGTGAGAGGGAGCTCCAGCCGGTCCCGGTCGCCCGTGCCGACCGTGGGAAGTTCGTTCCAGAGCGTCCTGCAGGCGGCGGCTTCGGTCAGATCCGGGGAGAAAAGGGCGGCATAGAAGGCCCGGGCCCTTCCACTCATCTCCGCCGGATCCGTGAGGGGGGCGCCGTCCTCCGCCAGAAGGCAGGTGACGTGCTTCCGGGCCCCCTGTCTTTTCTCCAGAGCGTAGAAGAAGCGGGAGCCGCAATCCATCTCCTGAAGGAGATGGATGAGGGATCGAACTAAGGCACCCCGAGCCCGGAGGTCTTCGAGGGCCCGGAGTTCCTCCCGCTTCTCCCGGCACGCTCCGCAGAGGGATGGATCCTCGGGGCTGGCGGCCAGACGCCTTTCCAGCGCTAAGACCTCCTGCTCCAACTGCTCTATCCCCGCATCCCTCCGCTGGCTGGCCCCCCGAGTGTAGTCACGGCAGAAGAGCCGGGCACGCACCTTCCCCATGTCCCACCAGCGCCGCGCCGAGGTAAAGGCACGCCTCTGCCCCTGCCAGGCCAGCCAGAACTCCCGGAAGGACACCACGAAGCCCACATCCTCCATCAGGCTGCTGTTAAAATTCCAGTAGGCCAGCCCCGGCCTCTCTGCCGTCAGAGAGGCCATCACGGCCACCAGGTGGTGATCCGAGAATGGGGCCGGCCGTACGCTGGAGGAGTGGGCCCGCGAAAGATGGTGACGAGAAAAGTAGATGGCGTCCAACCAGGAGTGGCTCGACCGCTCTTCCCCCACCAGGACAAAGGTGAAGGTGACGGTGTAGTCCAGGTGGTGGTCCCGCCAGACATCCTCCGGGAGATCATAGACCACCACTCCCTGGTGGACGTCGGCGGTGGCCTGGCTCTGCTCGGTCCCCGTGCGGAACCGCTCCTCGAGGGTGGTGTTAAAGTCCCTGCCCAGGACCAGGCACTCGCAAGGATCCAGTGCACCGAGGAAGGCGGCCGCCTGCCGAAAGAACCGCACCCGCTCCGGGCCTGCAGTCGGGGCATAGACATTGACAAGGTTCAACGTCAGCCCCTCCATGCAAACTCGGAGGTGCAGCAGATGGCCCGGCACAACCTCGGTGATCCCCAGCACCTCGGGCTGCAGGGTGGGGGAGAACAGGGTGGCTACTCCGCCCACGCGGGCGGAGAGATGACTCAGGTGCACCCCGTCCCCCCACTCCAGCCGCCAGCTGGCCTTGGCGGCTGGGTCCGTGTGGGTCTCCTGCAGGAACGCCATGGAGTACCCCCCCTCCCGAAGGAAGGAGAGCACCTGCGTCCTGCGGAGACCCGTCCTGCAGCCCCTGGTGTTCAGAGTGACGAAGATGACAGGCATTATGAGGAGGGCTGGGGAGGATCCTCGTGTCCAGGAACGCCAGCAGCTCTCGCTGGGCTCCGCAGCAGCCCGTGACCGGTCCCAAAGACCATGAGGGCATCACGGAAGCTGCAGGCCCGCTGGTAGGCCGCAGCGTCTTGCCGCCCGGTCCCTTTCCCCTCCTTCAACGTGGCCCTCACGGCCTGGAGGACGCGGTGGAAGTCCCCCCAGCGCTGCAGCGCGAGCTGCACCCGGTTCCAGGCACCATGGGAGTCCTGGAGAAAGGTGCACAGCTCTTCACGCAGCGCCTCGGGGGGCTCGTCCTCCAGCCTGGCCCCTGCAGCGGCCCCTCTGCCGGACGGGGCAGATGATGGGGGCAGCGGCGGAGGGAAGACAGCAGCCCCTAAAGGGCTGAGAGTGGCAAAAACAAAGGCTGCCTCCTGGGAGTTCTCCAGGCGGAAGGAGACAACTCCAGGGGCGGTGGGGGCACAGGTAGCAGGGGGAGGGAGGGAGGGTTCGGGGGTGGAAGGTGGAGGAGGGACGGGATCAAGGAGAAGGGGAGGAGTTGAGGCAGGGGGAGGGTTGTCGGAAGGGACAGGGGGAGGAACAGGGTCAGGATCAATTACGGTGTCTGCGGCGGCTAAGCCAGCGGGGCGTGGTGTCTCCGAAGAGGGGCCGGGAGCTGGAGGGCCAGGCTAGGAAGAGGGGACGGCCTCGGGGCCAGGCTTAGGAGCCACACCATCTGGTGCTCCATACTCCTGGGGAGGGAGGACTGCATCGGCGTGCGGCCATCCCATGTTGGAGGGTAGGGAGGCCAGCTGCCTGGGGCCCGACTGGTCGACCCCAGTCATTGCCCCGAGAGTGGCAGTGGCTGCAGCACCATTGGCCAAGGGAGGGGAAGGGTTCGGAATGGTCTGGGGGTCAGGAGCGGGGCCAGCGGCTGGCGAAAGGAGGGAGGGGAAAGGAGAGGGTGGCTGAGGGCCGTCCTCGGCCGAACCCTCCGGATGGGAAGGTTCATCCATCCCCGGACACGCCGGGGTTAGGCCCAAGGCGGCTATCTCCTCCATAAGGGAGGAGAAATCTCCCCCCGCCACTACGAGGTCCTCCTCAGGAGGGACCGAGGAGGAAGCAGCCTCGGCACCAGCAGACAGTGCAAGGGGTGTAGGGGCAGAGGGGCATCCGGTCGGGGACTCCTCTAGAAGGGACTCTAGAAGGGAGATGGTACCGCCCACAGCTTCCGCTGCAGTCTCCTTGGCCGGTGCCACCCACCGGGCCCCGGCAGGGGGCGTGGCCGAAGGCCCGGCTCCAGCAGCCCCCTTGCGAGATTTACAGGGGCGTTCACCCCCCTCGGTGATGAGGGGGAGGGGGCGCTGGGTGGAGGTGGAGGTGGAGGTGGAGGGCTGGGCGGTGGGGGCAGGGCCAGGGGGCAAGAGCACAGGGGGCGGGGTATGGGAAAGCGGATGTGGGGCAGCTGGGGAAGGAAATACCTCTCCCTGGGGCGAGCTCTCTCCAGCGCCCACCAAAGGTGGCCCTGGCCCCCTCTCCCTCGCAGGCCCCGCCGGACTGCTCCGGGCATCAACGGGGCCCGCTCACTCATCTGGGCACACCGAGGAAGGCACCCCCGGGGCCCGAGCGGAGGTGGCAGGTGATGGAGGAGGGGCAGCCACAGGGTCCGCACGGCTGAGGGGGGCACCGCCGCTGGTCTGGCTGGCACCCCCCTGGATCCCGGGGGTCCCGGGCTCCCTGCTTTGCCGGGCCAGGGGGCAGTCCCTCCGGATGTGCCCCGTCGCCCGGCAGAGGAAGCACTGGGCCTCACCTGCACTGTAGTGGACCCTATACCGGACCCCTTGATGGGGCACCAGAAACGACCCCTCGAGCGCCTCTCCGCCATGCGCCGCCGGCGGCAGCTGTAAGTGTACCCGCCGGCGGAAGGAGAGGACGTGGCGGAGGGCGGGGTCTTTGCAGCCGAGGGGAAGCGGGCTGATGACGGAGATGGGCTTCCCCAGGGCAGAGAGGAAAGGCAGAAGGGCGGCATTGGGGAGGAAGGGCGGGATGGAGGTGAGGACCACCCGTATGCCCAGGTCTTCCAGGGGCTCCACGGGGACGTGGACGCCCCCTACCGCCATATCCGTCACCACCACCTCTTGGGCGGCGGCCTCCGATGCCAGGAAGAAGACCACCTTCCCGTACATCTTGGAGGCCACCACCACAGCCGTGGGCCCCACCACCCGCGCCAACGCCCGCACGTAGATTTCCACATGGAGCGAGGCAGGCACCAGGAGGCAGCGGACCCTATGCCTCCTGGTAAGGGTGGGGAAGGGGCCCTGGCCTCCAAGGATGGTGCTGGAGGTGGCGGTCGGGACAGATGACACGGTGGCAGGCAGAGGACTCGCAGCGACCTGGGCGTACGCTCTGGGAGTGGCACCGCCCCAGGGCTGGTGGAAGGAACAGCGGGGGAAGGGACAGTGGGGGAGGGAGCAGGCCCCACCATGGGCGGGGGCGCCGCCCGGGCAGGGCCTTTGCCCTTTTTCTTCCCCTGGCCCTTCTTCCCGGCTGAGGGCGCACCCCCCTGAGCAGGGGGCGCGGGAGCTGGAGCAGCGGCAGAGTCCCTAGAGTCCCCTCCTGGGGCATCCACCGCCGGAGCCCCGGACCCGATGGCCGGTGGCCCGGTAGAGGTGGCGGGGGTAGACGCCTTGGGCGGGAGAGGGGGCTCGGGGCAAGGGGCAGGAGCATCCAGGGAAGGGGTCCCGGCCCCAGACACACACGCCATCCTGGGGGAAGGTAGGACCACAGCAGGAAGGGTGGGAGTTAAGGGGGGGCGGCCAAGGAGGAGAGAGGGAGGGCGTGGGAGCGAGGTTGGAGGGGCGGGGGGTAAGGGGAGATTGGGCGGGTTGGAGGGGGGAGGGGGAAGGAGGGGGAGGTTGACCGCTCCTCCCCGCTAGGCTGAAAGCAGGGGAGGAGGGCACCAGGGCAAATGAGTAGGGGGGCAATCCAGGCAGGGGTACAAGAAACACACTCACCAGCCCAGGTGGAAGCACCGGTTCCTCCGGCTGCACTGGGAGCAGGGGCTAGTTCAACTTGGGGGGGGGCAGTGTGCGGGGGGACAACAAAAACAGGGGGGTCAGGTAGAGGGGGGGCCATGAACACCACGGGGAAAAGGGGTAGCCGCAGCAGAAGGGAGAGGGGGTCAGGGCCAAAGCAGAGCTGGAAAGGCCCAGTGGCAAGCCCACTGAGCCCGGGCAGCACAGGGAGCAAACCAGGGGCAGGGGCAGGGCAATTCAAGGAAACAAACAAACCAAGGCAGGACCAGGGCAATGCAAAGAAACAAAACAAACAAACCAGGGGCAGGGGCAGGGCCGACAAACAAACAAACCAGGGGAAAACAAACAAAGCAAGGAGAAGGCTACAGGGTGGGGAAAGCTGCAGGGGAAGCAGGGGGCACTAACAGGGAAGGGAAGGGGCAGGGGTGCCCCAAAGGCTGGGGCCAGAGGTGGCGGCAGCAGCAGCAGCAGGGGAAGGGTGCTGCCCTAGTTCAGGCCAGGAGACTGCTTCAAGCGGGTCTCTTTCATTAACAGAAGTTGGTCTGATACAAGATATTACCTCACCCACCTTGTCTCTGAATGGGAGAGTCAGCTGTCAGAAAGTGAACACACGCCACGTTTGCTCTGTAAGGGCTGGCAGAGGAGCAGGAGAAATGGTTTGACACGGCGGTTGGCTGCACGTTAACTACAGAGCCGAACCAGCTCTTGCATGTCAGCAGCTTCATCTGTCCCCAAACTTCCCATTCACCATCAGGTTGTGACAGTCTATTTACACCTCCAAGGTGCATTGCGCTTCAGACTGATTTCCATTTGTCAGTCAACTTTTCTAGGACCTATGGATCCGAGTGGTTGTTTTGTGGCAAAAGCCTGATTCCGCTCCTTTCTGTGGAGAATTATTCCCTTCTGTGCAGAGGCACGGCGACGTTGCGCCTTCTGTGCTAAGGGGATTGGATACGCTGCTTGCTCCTAATCAGATGATCGGTTTATTGCCAGTAAGAGAATTCTTGGGGCCGGGGCCATATTGAAGTGTGTTGTTTCTGTGCAAAGAGCTGGGGTCTGAGTGAGTGATGTCTGTCCTCATTAATTCCCAGCCATTTCATGAGTCTCCTAAAGCTTTTGCTAAAACTTGCCCCTCCCTTCTAAGCTTCAGGACTGTGTGGGGTCCAGGCCTGCCCTCCCGCTCTACAGGCTCCTGAAGTGCAGGGTTTCACAGCCCTAGCTCCAGGGTGCATGGCCCAGCTGAGTTCTTCCTCTCATTTTCCTTGACTGGGCTTGGAGCCTCCTTTTAGACTCACCTGACTGCTCCCTTGACTCTTCCTAGGTAGGTCTACTATCCCCTGCCTCTGTCTCCACTGACTGGGAAAGAGGGGAGCCTTGCCCCCTCCTTCCACCAGACTCCTGGGCCTAGGCCCTTCAGATGCCAAGGCTCAGATTCACAAAGGGACTCCGGCTTAGTAATGGTTTTTGAAGCACCTCACGTCTAGATAAAACTCCTCCACATTAGGCGGCCCTGCGGACGCTGCTCTCGTGCACTAAAAGTTCCCACTGCTCTTTGATCTTCCCTCTTTTGAAACAGGAACAGATTAAAGCACACTGCAAACTTTTAGTGTCTGCAGCATGGTCCCCACGGCCATGGTGCATGGCCAGCTAGTGCAGGTAGATTTAGACCCTGGCTTCTTACAAACTGCTGAAGCACTAGGCCCTGTCACTGCTAGAGACGAGCAGAGCTCAACTGGATCCCTTCCCCTCTGATCTGTGGCTGAGGTCTCAGCACTTGCGGCTCCCCTGCACCATGTGCATGCCCTGCAGCAGCAGCAGTGTGTTAATTTCTAGATCTTTGCTGCAGACAGCTCTCTATTAATCAAGGTCTGGAGTTAAGAGGAGAATTCCAGCCTGGCCATTTTCAGCGGTCATAAGCTACTTGCTGTAATAGCTTACACAGGGACGTAGGGCTGCCCCATTCCACCACAAGCAGCTCGTTCTTCTATACACATGTTCAAATGACAACTTTAGGTCAACTCCTCAGAGCTTGCTCCAAGTCTAACACCCACCCCTGTATCCAAATTCCATCTTGGAGATGTACAAGCCCCTGAGCAGCCACACCAGCTAAAATCAGAGCTGGAAGCTCTGGTCAAGTCCTTTGCTCAACTGCCCACCACGCTGTTGGTAAGGAAAGTGCTCTCGAGTAGATTTGAGGCATTAGGGGCTGTAGCCGCCTCTTTGTTACAAGATTCACTAGTCCAAGGAATTACCCCCAACTGCCCTTCCAAAAACCAAGGGACAAGAAAGATACTTGATTTTAATTTATTATTTTACTTAACTACAAACATTACAAATGTCAAGAGTTTAATGACCAGCCAGTCCCAGAAGGCAGTCTCTGCTACAAAGGCCAGTCTGTTTGGATGGAAGGTTTTCAGAGAATTTCATAAAGAAGTGACCGTTGACCAGAAATGTTCTAGTCAGAAGTGGTTAAAGCCAGGAACATTTGGCTGTCAGTCAAACTTCTTAAAAAAATATGGATTTCATTAGATTCTTTGTACAATTAAACAGCTAGACTTGCAGGTCTGCACCATTTCACAACATACTAGAAGCAAACATTTCTGTACACTAGAATATACAAGTTTATCTAGTTACATCAGAGCAGATCATTCTGTCACAAATGAAGGGATGGGCATCTAATGATGGGAAAAAAATTACGTTTCCCCTCCCTATTGTAAAGAGGGCATTTCCAGAACAATTACTGCCAAGACCCAACAAATACTGGATCCTGCAGAGTGAAAGGCTGCTATTCTGATTTGTCGTCGTTAGGAAGGACTGACTTAAGTATACTTTATTGTAGGACATTTACAATAGGCAGAGTTAACACAAACCACGGACAGATGTGACAGAGAGAGGAAAAAGGGGTTTGTGAATCAGGTCTTGGTATCTTTACTGCAGCCTTCTTACTCATCCGCTTGCTGGCTTGCTCCTCCAGCTGCATGGCAGGAGCCAGGGACTCCATGATATCTGCAAAGACGTTTGGGAGTTAGGTGGCAGTTTGACTTGGACACATGAGGACGTTAGCATGTGAGACCGTTTCAATTTCATGTTTGTTCACAAAACCCAGATCCTAGCATCTGGAACAGAGGTTGAAGAGGGGGCGGAGAAGCAAGAATACAGCAGGAACTTGGGTGGCTGGGGAGAGCCTGAGTCCCTTACTTCTATTCCCGCCTCCTTGTGGACCAAACGCACCCCTGTATTGACCTTCCCCTCCGCACACACTATTGTAAAACCTTTGTACAAAATATGCCTTGCGAGGCATCGTTTGAAAACTAATAACTCCCTGGTCAATAATATGGTGGAATGTATGTAGCAAGCCTGCAGGTAAAGTTACAGAATTCCCCCTGTATAATGTTAAAGGCACCACGTAGCCCTGATTAGGCAGAACTGGTCAAGCAGGCCTGACAAACAAACAGTTTGCACCTACACTATAAACAGAGCCCTCAGACAGCGTGGGGGTGGGGGGTGGAGACAAGGAAAATCTGCATTTCAGCACACACAGGTGAGATGAAGCAGCATGAAGCCTCCTTCCTCTTCCATATTTAGCTGGAAAGAACTTGAACTAGCGCTCACACTCAAGGGGCAAAAAGCACCAAGTCATCTCTCCCTAGCATCTCTCTCTTTTCCCTTCATGTAATGAAAGGATCAGCCTATGGACTTTGGGAGCAGATTTTGGCCTCAGAGTTTGGTCAGCAACATACTGACAACATGTGGTAAGAACTTCACTGTGAACCACCTTTAATTTGTAACTTTAGAAAGAGTTTTAGGTTTATTTGTCTTGTAACCATTCCTGACTTTAATGCCTCATTTTTACTTGTACTCACTTCAAATCTCTATGCAGTTAAATAAAGTGCTTTTGTTCCTTAATAAAATTAATGTGGTTTTGTGAATTGTTCGGATAACTCCATTTAAAGTGGCCCGCTATTGTGTGTTCATCCTCTTAGAGGGGCAACAGACCTAGCATTTCTGCACTGTGCAGTGCAAGACTCTTTGGGGACAATCTGGGACTGCAAGTGGGCTGGGGTCACCCCGCAAATAGCAATTAAGGCTGCTGGAAGCCAACGTGGTTGGTGTTTGCTGACAGGCTGCTGGGGTCAGAGCTGCTGGGCCAGGACTGTGGCTTTACAGAAACACAGGGTGTCACCTGCATGCTGACTGGAAGCTACAACAGTGAAGCACAGAGGCAGAGCAGGTAGTGACACAGCCCCTCCCTGCTCTGGATTGCACCCGAAACTGTTAGACTTTGCTCTGGCTCCCTGCCTGGCCCCAGAAACTCCTTCCCTCTGCTCCTGTTCCCAGTCCATCAGCAGCTTCATCTCCCAGCTGCAGTCTACATTAGGCTACGTTATCTTGTGCTGCGACTTCCTCTCCCTCTGCCTGACAAAGCAGCCCCCAGTATGCCACACCTTTCCAGCCCCTCCAGGAGAGGAGACACTCTTCTGACCTGGGTACAAACATGGCTGAAGCGTAAATAGTTTCTCAACATCACCATGTGCCAGTCAGCCAAGCGTGTACATTCACACTGTGCTGCCTGGGTCACGGTCTACTAGTGCATTCTAGGAAAAATCAAGGTACCTGAGATGGTTCCCAGGAAACGTGCAGAACAGGATCAGAACACACAAGGCAACGCACTCTGATGTCCTACTGCAGAGCTGGGAAGAAGGGCCAGCAAGCTGCCTTGTACAGGCATAGTGGGGAGGGGGACTGAGTCCCTACAGCAAGTGTTGTGGCCTGGATTCATAAAAGTGTACACGACAGCTCTCAAGCGGGCAAGACACGTTTGCTGCCATGGTGACGAGTACTGCCTTATGTAGATGGCCACAAGCCATGTTCAGCACCCACAGGTCAGCAACTCTTACAAGTTAGTTAGTTTAGACCGGGTCTTAGTCCGATATTTCAGTAACTCCCAGGAGTAGAAACAAATGGCGTACATGAAGGGAAGGCAGAGACGCCAAGCTTTCCAGGGATGTGTGGCATCCAGTCCCATACCTTGAAACAGTCTCTGGTCCCTTTGGACATGGGAAAATGTAGCGATCATGCACCAGACAAGCCAGCGTACTGTCGGCCTTCTTGGCTAGGCTTTGCTGGGTACTGCAGCTCACGGAGTTACAGAAAAATCCTTTCCAAGGGTGCAGTGTAGTTACTGGTTAGCGAGTGGATGAAATCACTCAGAATGTGGCTTAGGAAAATGTAGGCAACAGGACACTGTCATTTGCTTAGACAATCATCTCAACTCTTCCCTCACCACATGAAGTGTTGGAAGAGAAGGAGATGCATGCAGAAGGATGCTAGGTGCAATGGCCTTCTCAGCCTGCACAAGAACTCCACTAACAGTGCTTCGAAGGGATGCATTGACAGAACGCTCTGAAGAAGCCCCAGTTTACTTCCCATACTGATGGCATTTCTTGATCCTTCTCGTATGAAGCATCTGGCTCTGTTCACAAATATCTCCAGATCAGAGTCTGGCTGCTCTGTCATTTCCAAGAGTTCTGTCATCTTCTAGATTTAGAAAAGGGACATTGGTTAGGAATTGGCTTTTTGCAAGTTTGGAATTTTTCACCTTAGGCTTATCCTACACTTCTGTTAAGCACATCTGAGCTTCTGTAGACAGCGTTGCCAATGCCAGCAGCAACCATATGAAGGCTGTAACCTGTGGGGACTAGGCATTACCACAAGCCAGTTTATCTGGAGATGCTGGGAAAGAAACGGCTAGAAGAAGTCAGTAATGAGCAAAAGGTGAAGATTGTTTAACATTTAATTCTCCATGTGCATCACAATCCCAGTTCCTAGGACATCCTAGGTAGTTTACTCAAACATGGCAAGTTGCTATTAACCTGTAGAAGGCAACTTGGGCTTGCTTGCATCTTCAATATATTGGTCTCATTTCTCCAAGTTCTTCTATCACCTTCCCCTTAGCTCACTAATCCGAGTCATGGCTTCACGGAAACTGGACGTATGGGGAGACAGCGCCTCTTCCTCCTCCTTGGAGAGCTAGTGTTTATGGGAAGAAACAAACCTTTGATGAGTAGAGAGAAATTGTTCTTTGAGCCTCCAAGTTCTGTTCCCAAAGCAGGTTACTCCCAGCTAGTTGGCTATTGTTCATTGTCTGATGCTTAAAATACTGTGGTTATTTTTTATATGACCGATTTCAAACATATTTCAGACCTAAATAATTCTGAAATGTAAGAAAGAAGTTTAGTTTGAAAATCCTAGACTGCAACGTAGTTTTGTGCCCATTCATTGTGTTTTGTGCACATTCCGGATAAGATGCTATTATATTAACAAGGTATACAGTAATGAGAGATTTGCTTTTACACAAAAACCAAGTTTAGCCATCCTTTACTGGGAGATTTAAAGCCAGAGGTATTGCATGAACTGGTTTTGCTTAAATGTACAGTTTAATAACTGTTAGACCTGGCTTGGCTAGCTGTCTTTAGAGTGCCCCTTCAGTCAATCGCATGTTAGTTCTCTATATATGGTAGGCTGAAATGAAGTTGGAACAGTTCATAATTTATAAACACTTTTTTCATTTCCATGCCTAGGGATTTATTTTTTTAAACTGCACTGATATTTTTTGGTGTTTTTGTTTGTGGGATGCAGCCTTACAAGTTTTAAGCTGGTTACCATAATAAAAACCAAAGTTATTTTACGTTTCTTTTGTTTATAAGAATCAAATTTATAGATAGATGAACTTTATTTACAGTGTAATAGGGACCACCAAATCATTGATAATACAAGCTGTGGTTTATTTTTATTTTTCAGCACTAGCACAAATATAAACCGTTTAGATACTTTTGCAGTTTTTTGCATCAAGACATGAGTTTTTACTTTAAAATGTGCATTACTCGCTTTTCGTAGCAAAGTCCTACTAACATAGGTTATTCGGTCTCTGCAGTATATTTCAGAACAAACCAAAATCTGGGCAAGCCATTAGCTATACAGTTTATCAACATACACCGTGCTGAAGACTTGACTCTCCTTCACTGGTCTCCAGTTCCTCGTTCTCTGTTTCCACACAGTTCTGCATTTCACCATTCCCGCCATTGTGAGGACTCAGCTCTTTCACTCTGGACAGGAAGAAGACGGTGTTATGCCAAAGTCTGCTTTTCTCCCAAACAGTTGCTTGGTAAAGGTCACCTTGAATAGCTACTGCTGCTTCTCCATTCCGTTCCAAGAACTGTGCCATGTTGACAGCCCTGAAGGTTATCATCTCCACAGAGCAGACACGTGTAGCAACAACCCTCAAGCGGTGCTAACCCATTGGGGGCCCTAAGCAGGAATATCCATGCCCGCTCCACAAACCCATAATAAAAAGCAAACGGGGGCCTCATCAGCTGCTCGGGGCCCTAAGCAATTGTTTAGTCTGCTTATGCCAACACGGGCTCTGCTCAGAGGGGTGTTGTGAAGTTAAATACATTAGAAATTGGGCAATGCTTCTCCCAAGGTGCCCCATCAGCACAGGTCTATCTGACTTCCAGGACCTCTGTCTAATCAAGCCAAACTGCCAAGGTGGTTGGCAACACTGAAAACTGTCAGCTGAGCTTTACATGGAGACTAACTTCTCACAGGTCACCAAACTGCCCTGTCATTACCACTGGGGACTTGAACCAGTTGTTTGGAGGTTAGCTGGCCTCAGTGCTAAACATTTGCTTTATGAGCTGCTTCTAGACAGAGGCTGGAACTTGAATACTCAGTACTACACTAGCTGTAATCTCCCTGGTTAGTCAGTCCCCCATTATGCCTTTGGCATTTAGGGCAGCGACGAAGTTCCTCTCCACTCCTGTCTCTTGCACTCTACCTGGAGGGACTCACTAAATCAACCCACCAGCTCCTTTTCCCAGAATCATGAAGAATCTGAGCAAGGGACACGTGTAATCATTGGAACCATTTATCCCAGTGTAAAGGATCCAAGGTGGAACTCTTGGAAGCACCGTAACCCTGCTTCTCTCAGTTCCATGCCAGGAGTTTCCAAATCTAGGTATTTCCTTTAAAGCCTCTTATGGCAGTTGCAACTGCCATGGTAGATGTCATAGTGCACACCCTCCCTCCCTCCTCACCCCCCCACACAGGGAATTGGACACACAACAGGCATTGGATGGCTATAGTGCAGTTATCTTTTTCCAGCATTACACGTACAAGTTGTCTGAATGGAAAGGCTAGTTCAGTTTCCTTATGCCAACGCAATGTTGAGTAAGGTCAGTAAGAAAGAGGATCCCATCTCATAGCAGCTGTAGCCGCTACCGTCACCTCCCAACACCAATATGTGAAACACAGGAATTTAGAGACCGGGGAAAAGCAAGTATTATGATCAATGACTAGCAAGTGAAACATCAGATTTGGACCCATGTAGGAACACGGTCAAGATTAGCAATATTCAATTTTCACCAATCAAAGAGATTATCCAAGAGAAAAAAGATTTCTATTTAATGCCCCAGTAAAAAAATGATTGCAGCAGATTTAACTCCATGAACTGGAGACCTCCGGGTTTGATAACGAATTGCCGTTCATGGGGTACTGGAGAAAGCTGTAGAAAGGAAGACTGCAGAGGAATAGAAACCTGTGGATGATTAATCTTCAACCTCATCTTTAACATCAGACATCAGCCAAAAGTTACAAGTTCTGGATCAGTGGGACTTCCCTTCCACCCCACCCCCAGATTCTAAGAGCAGAAGGGACCATTGTGATCTAGTCTGATCTCTTGTCTAACACAGGCCGGAGAATTTTCCCAAAAACAAATTCCTAGAGCAGATTTTTCTAAAAAGATTCAGTTTTGATTTAAAAATAGTTAATGACGGAGAAATCCACCACTACCTTGGTAAATTGTTCCGATGGTTAATTACGCTCACCAATAAAAGTTTACACCTTATTTTCAGTCTGAATGTGTCTAGCTTCAACTTCCAGCCACTGGCTCATGTTAGATCTTTCCATGCTAGATTGGAGAGCCCATTATTAAATATAGCTCCCCGCCCCACCCCAGATACTTCTAGTCTATAATCAAGTCATCCTTTGACCTTTGTGTTGAACTAAAATAGATTGAGCCCCTTGTGTTGATCACTTCAAAGGATTAGAAAAAATACTTTAATCATTCTCAAAGCTCTTCTCCGAAAATTGGCCATTTATTCCTACCCTCTTTTCCCCTATCTTTTAACCAGTTACTGATCCATGAGAGGGTCTTTCCTCTTATGCCATAACTGCTTACTTTGCTTGAGAGCTTTTGGTGTGGGACCTTGTCAAAGGCTTTCTGAAAGTCCAAGTACACTATGAGAACTGGATCACCCTTTTCCCCATGCTTACTGACACCTTCCACAGAATTCCAATAGATTGGTGAGGTGTGATTTCTCTTTACAAAAAGTTGTGTTGACTGTTCCCCACCATATCGTATTCCTCTAGGTGTCTGATAATTCTATTCTTTACTCTAGTTTGAGCCAATTTGCCTGGGACAGAAGTTAGGGTTACCAGCTGATAGACACGCCTCTGGAGGCTTGGCTGATTTAAGCCATAGCTTACATACCACATACATTTCAAACAATGTCACCATTCCCAGGTATCAATTTGTTCTAAAACCTCTTCTATTGACACAATCTGGGACGGTTCCTCAGATGTGTCACCTAAAAAGACTGGCTCAGGTGTAGGAATCTCCCTCACATCCTCTACAGTGAAGGCTAATATAAAGAATTAATTTAGCTTCTCTGCAATGACTTTGTCATCCTTGAGTGCTCTTTTACCACCTTGACCAACCAGCACCCCACTGTCTGTTTGGGAGGCTTCCCGGTTCTGATGTACTTAAAATGGCTGTTCATTTGTGATTTCTTCTAGTTCCTTTAGAAATTCTTTTTTGGCCCATCTAATTATACTCTTACACTTGACTTGCCAGAATTTTGCTCCTTTCCATTTTCCTAAGTAGGATTTGACTTCCTACATGCTCCAGTTATACTAGTGGAAGGAAAGAATATTATCACCATATGATGAGACCACATCATTTTTTCCCCCCAAATACAGAACAAGAAATATTTCTATTTCTTGAACATTGGCTTTTCTGCATTAGTATTAAGTCTACCATTTCCATTTATTAATGGACCAACACCATTGTCAGGATTCTTTTTGTTCTCAATAGATTTTTAAAGCTCCTTGCTGTCCTTCACGCTATTGGCCATAGATTTCTCCTTGTGGAAGACTAATATGTGGAAAAAGGACAGTTCCTACTATGTGACTTACATTAATTACTACCAGCTTCCCCCCTTCTTCCATTTGTTATATTTTTTTTTATAGTTGACTTCATTTCCCACCTAAACCAGTTGGTTTTACCAGTACAGCCTTCCTCGATTGTGGCTTTTTGTGCATATAGCACCAAGTGCATATATTACTGTGATGGATTTTATTCTGCTTGCACAATATAAATGTGATCAAGGCATGATCACTTGTATCTGAACTACCATTAACTTTTACTTCTGTCATCAGTTCCTCTTTATCTGTTAGGACTTTACACAGCCGAGACTGAATGTAGTACAGACTAGAGCGAAGTAAGAATTCAACTAGTCACTGAACTGAGCGGAAGAGAGCAAAGATAGTCTAACGCTAGACTGACTACTAAGACCCAGGTTCAATTCCCTCCTCTGCCAACAACTTCCTGTATGACCCCGGGCAAGTCCATCTCTGTGCCTCATTTTCCCCTATGTGAAATGGGAATACTACCACCTCTATGGGGCATTATGAAGACAAGTACATTAAAGATCGTGAGGCAATCAGAAACTATGATGAGGGCTGAAAGTATTTAAGAGAATGTGAAGCCCGCAGCTCAAACAAGTCTGAGACAATATCTACTGTTTAAAAGTCAGCAGCATTTAAGACCTGGAGTGTTTTGATTAGCTATATTGCCAACATCAATCACCATCTAACTACTGATCTTTTCACCAGCTACGTCTCCCAATCTAATTAGGGGCTCCCGAATGCCTTAGTCAGCAATTGAGGTTTAAAAACAAAACCAAAAACACCCAAACAGCTTGGCAAGTTAACATATACCAATTTATGGGCTACACACAACCCTTTAGTCAGCTTTCCAGGGGAAGTGACCATTCAGGAGATTTGGCATTATTCACATGTGTATATCTAGAATACCCCAACACAACTTGGCTGGTACATTAAATGTAATGTCATTTGAAATTGACTAGTTACTCTGCAGTTTGCCTTTGATGACCTGCAACAAGGAAACTCTAGAGTTTGTGACCTTTTGTTTCTTTAGGGCCATCTAGAAATGGCCTGAAATATTTGGGTTTTTCCAAAAGAATTTGTTTGTTTTGTTACCAGAGAAATTCAAGTCTTATCCGCTCTGTTTTTCTCTGGAAAACAGCCTGAAGGGCTAGTTGGTACAACAACATGGGATACCAGGTGAAGCAATTTGTATCCAGGCAGCTTAAAATTAACACTGATTTTACTCAGACCCGAGAAAACAGTTGGAAGAAAAAGTACAATCAAGCACAGCCTGAGCATTTCTGAGTTCTCCAAGGCCGATATTAGCAGGACAGGGAAGGCAAGACTTCACATTCCCAATCCTTCTAAGATAAAGGCAGGCAGTTTTTAAAAGAAATAGCCCCCTCCTCCTCCTTTGATACAACTGCAAAAATCCTGTTTTCCCTTCTCAGGTTATTTTTAAAGTGCAGTTCTACCAAAAAAGGTAGAATCATAGAATCATAGAATATTAGAGTTGGAAGGGACCTCAGGAGGTCATCTAGTCCAACCCCCTGCTCAAAGCAGGACTAACCTCAGCTATATCATCCCAACCAGGGCTTTGTCAAGCCTCAGCTTAAAAACCTCTAAGGATGGAGATTCCACCACCTCCCTAGGTAACCCATTCCAATGCTTCACCACCCTCCTAGTAAAAAACTTTTTCCTAATGTCCAACCTAGACCTCCCCAACTGCAACTTGAGACCGTTGCTCCTTGTTCTGTCATCTGCCACCACCGAGAACAGCCTAGCCCCATCCTCCCTGGAACCCCCTTTCAGGTAGTTAAAAGCCGCTATCAAATCCCCCTCACTCTTCTCTTTTGCAGACTAAACAAGCCCAGTTCCCTCAGCCTCTCCTCATAAGTCCTGTGCTCCAGCCCCCTAATCATTTTGGTTGCCCTCCGCTGCACTCTCTCCAAATTGTCCACATCTTTTTTGTAGTGGGGGGCCCAAAACTGGACACAGTATTCTAAATGCGGCCTCACCAATGCCGAATAGAGGGGAATAATCACTTCCCGTGACCTGCTGGCAATGCCCCTCCTAATGCAGCCCAATATTCCATTAGCCTTCTTGACAACCAGGGCACACTGCTGACTCATATCCAGCTTTTTATCCACTGTTACCCCCAGGTCCTTTTCTGCAGAGCTGCTGCCCAGGTAGGAAGCCTGTTAAAGGTTTCAATGCATTCTCTTTATTGGTGATTATGCCCTAGCCAGGAAGAATCCAAGCTGCTTTCAGACACCCATTTTGATTGAGCAGATTTGGCCCAGAGTAGAAAATGAAGATGCCCTGAAGAGTGACATAAGGCAGGCAACCAAAATGTTTGCTTGAAAGTTAACGAGTCATGATCCCCATTGCAACGGGAGAAGAAATTCTCAAGTGAGAAAGGCCATTACCTGTCAGCATCTCTCAGGGTGTTTAAGGTGTACTCACACAAAGTCATGCCTGGGGAAATCATCGCAATCTGAAAACACATGGAAGAGAGTAAGCATGTGTCAAGCTTTGGCTTACTGTTAAATGCTTTGCCTGACACCTCGTCCAAACTGTACAAGGATGGATTAAGACAAAGGCTCTCTAGAAAGCAAAAAATATTCCTAGAACATTGCACAAAGTCTTGACAGCTACAGAAAGTCTTGAAACTGGGGACCCGGTTCCTACTCCTAGCTCCGCCACTGGCTCACTCTTGTGACCTTGAGCAAAAGGCACGCCTGCCTTTGAAAAAGCATTGATAGGTACATCAGTCAGCATTCAAGTGCTAATCTACTCAGGCCCTGCTCCCAAGCATTATTCAGAATCATCAGGGATTTTGACTCAAGAAAAGTTCACCAACTGTTATTCCTGTAATTGCTGAGAGCTATGGAATGGGGAGCTGGTTTTGCTGACTTTCTGTTTCATACATTAACAAAAGCAATATCTAAACCCTGAATGCACAGCCTTTCTGGCTCATCACCAGCCAAGAATCAGCTTTCTGATGCAAGGAAAGAAGGTAAGCATCTTTTCACTCGTGAAGTGATCCGATTTGATCTGGAGTCACCAAGACAAATATGAAACCCCAGAGGCACTTAGAATCACAGAGTCATCGAATATTAGAGTTGGAAGGGACCTCAGGAGGTCATCTAGTCCAACCCCCTGCTCAAAGCAGGACTAACCTCAGCTATATCATCCCAACCAGGGCTTTGTCAAGCCTCAGCTTAAAAACCTCTAAGGATGGAGATTCCACCACCTCCCTAGGTAACCCATTCCAGTGCTTCACCACCCTCCTAGTAAAAAACTTTTTCCTAATGTCCAACCTAGACCTCCAGCCCTGCAACTTGAGACCGTTGCTCCTTGTTCTGTCATCTGCCACCACCGAGAACAGCCTAGCCCCATCCTCCCTGGAACCCCCTTTCAGGTAGTTAAAGGCCGCTATCAAATCCCCCCTCACTCTTCTCTTTTGCAGACTAAACAAGCCCAGTTCCCTCAGCCTCTCCTCATAAGTCCTGTGCTCCAGCCCCCTAATCATTTTGGTTGCCCTCTGCTGCACTCTCTCCAACTTGTCCACATCCTTTTTGTAGTGGGGGGCCCAAAACTGGACACAATATTCTAAATGCGGCCTCACCAATGCCGAATAGAGGGGAATAATCACTTCCCGTGACCTGCTGGCAATGCCCCTCCTAATGCAGCCCAATATGCCATTAGCCTTCTTGACAACCAGGGCACACTGCTGACTCATATCCAGCTTTTTATCCACCGTTACCCCCAGGTCTTTAGAAAGTCACTTCTCACAGTCGGTCTATTCTTTTAGAATTATGAACCCCAGAGGTGATAAACTGATAGAAGAATAGAAACATGTATTTAAGGTGCCCATAAAGCATTTCTACTTACCATACACATTCTGGAGTTTGCCCCTACGAAGGAGTCTCAGCACCTGGGTCAGCTTGCTTTCCCTGAAAGGTGTAGGAGATTTGTTCTGACCTAGTGCTCGGATACATTCCTGGAGGGGTGGAAAGAGATCTCATTAATGTAATGTCTGCCATCTTGGTTGGCAAGCCTCCACAGAACAGCTTCAGAAACTAATTATTAATAAGCTATTGTAGCAGCACCTAGAGGACTCAATCAGGGTCAAGGCCTCATTCTGCTAGGTGCTATACAGACACATAGGAAGATATGGCCCCTGCCTCAGAGCTCAGAGTTATTTGATGCTTACAGGCACATCTTGATTGTTTAACTGCTTGGATTTTTAGATAGGCTACTTGGGCATAGCTTCAGAAAATTGTTATAGCAGACTCTGGGCCGACAAGGTTTAAGCTATTAGATGCCTGACAAAAGGATTCTGACTGGAAACTCATGCATAACTGTCAATGGACAGAGCTGCACTTTGGAGGACTGTACAGTTTTTAAAAATATGGAAGGAAAGCATCCTGTAAGGAACAGCATACATGGCAAGGAAGATGGGCTCGATAATCCAATAGGTCATTTCCATCCAATCTCTGCTGATTAACACTGATGTTGCTCTCTGAGTTATACTCTACCTTCAAAGCCAGCAGGCTCGTTTATTTCTGCCCCTTCCATGCGTATCTGCCGATCAGCACTAGAAGTGTCCACCCCTCTCTCATTTCCAGCTAAGTCTACCAAGGAAAATTTGCCATGGAGTTCTCCTCTTCTGCGTATTATGATTTGGAAGCAGGCATGATCGTGAGGAGCTCGAGTTTGCAAAGGTCTGCCCAGACATCCTATAGCAGAGATATGGATGAAGTTTATTACAATTTAAATGTCACAAGACATCTTTCCTGGCTAGTTCCCCTAGCATGACGCAAGGACACTCATGAGCTATTCACAACTGAAGCCAGGGGCAAGTCTAGTTTACTGGCTCGGTTTTAGTCAAAAAACTTTTCAGATACAAATACAATTGAGTTAAAAAAACCTCATAATTCCAACAGCTTGACTTAATAAAGCAGTAAACCTTCTCTGCTATTCTCCTTTCCAGACACTCCCGTAATTTGAGACTCAAATCAAAACATCTCTTTAAGAGACTCTACAGCCGTACATGGAGGCGGGCACTAGCACTATGGAATATTTTTGCAGATTGCAGGAGAGAAAATGCTTCAGTTGACCACCAACCTCAGCTCGTAACAGACAATACAGCAACCCCTGCACCTCAGGTGTCTGACCTTGATGTTTTGTAGCTTGAGTGCTCCCTACCAGCAGTTTGTCTCTTACAGAGATATCTCAGGGTACAGAATCGGCTTTCCTAGTTAGAATGCCGCTCTGACTAAATACCTGTAAGCAATCTGAGTGTAAAGCCTGGAATGATATTTGCTCTTTTTACGCCTTATAGCTCGCATTCAATGTCCCCCACCATTTATATCCTGGAATAGGCCTCACGCCATGCCATATTCTGTTTTGCATCTACATTATAGCTGAGATAGGGTCCTTATTTTGGTACAGTATACCCATTGTTTAGTACCATTTCTGCTCATGTACCAGACCCCCGCCACATCAGTCCAGCAGTTAACGTCTCCCAAACTGCTGTCTAATACACTGTAGATGCTCCCAAATCCTTAGAAGGATTTTTGAAGTGGAGGTGAATTAGTGACCCCTTAGAGGGTTGACTGGTCCAGATTTGGTTTGCTGCAGGGCAGCAATACATGCTTTCTGCTAGTTTCTGGTCTGACCCTAAGACAATGATCCCCAAACTTTTGATCCGTGCCCCCCCCCCCTTTACCTGGTCTACAGCTGGGGGCCTGGATCAGGGCTGGGTGATTCTCACTCCCCGCCCCACGTGGGGGCTGGCTCAGGCATGCCCCTGAATGTTCTTCCCCCCCAGTTTGAGGACCACTGCCCTCAGACCACTCCATGCCAGCTGGCAGAGGGCTCTCTGTTCTGTCAGCAACTCCTACCAGGCCTGACAAACTCACTACACCTAACGTTGCTTTCAAAGCATTCATCCAAAAAGTCTCTTGTGAGATACCAATTGAAAGCCGATAACATACTGGTCATTAATATCATTGTGCAAA
Organism: Emydura macquarii macquarii; assembly: GCF_026122565.2. Taxonomy (NCBI): domain Eukaryota; kingdom Metazoa; phylum Chordata; order Testudines; family Chelidae; genus Emydura; species Emydura macquarii. The sequence goes on from NW_027133471.1 coordinate 37,298, forward strand.
GTATGCACTGACAAAACGAGGAATTGCGCATGCCTATTGTTCAGGGCTCTCAAAGTGATTAAACAAATTAATCATGATTAATTGCTCTGTTAAACAATAGAATACCATTTATTTCAATACTTGAGGTTTTCTACATTTTCAAAAATATTTATTTCAATTACAACACAATACAAAGTTTACAGTGCTCACCTTATATTTATTTTGATTACAAATACTTACACTGTAAAAAGAAACAAAAGAAATAGTATTTCAATTCACCTCCTACAAGTACTTAGTGGCATCTCAATCAGGAACGTGCAACTTACAAATGTCGAATTATGTAAAAAAGAACTGCACTCAAAAATAAAACACTGTAAAACTTTAGAGCCTATAAGTCCACTCAGTCCTACTTCTCGTTCAGCCAATCACTAAGACAAACAAGTTTCTTTATATTTACGGGAGATAATGTTGCCCGCTTCTTGTTTACAATGTCACCTGAAAGTGAGAACAGGTGTTCTCATGGCACTGTTGTAGCTGGCATTGCAAAACATTTACATTCCAGATGTGCTAAACATTCGTATGCCCCTTCAAGCTGCGGCCACGATTGCAGAGGATATGCGTCCATGCTGATGACTGGTTCTGCTCAATAATGATTCAAAGCAGAGTGGATCCATGTAATTACATACATTGTAAATAAATGGGCAGCATTATCTCCCGTAAATGTAAACAAACTTTTGTCTTAGCGATTGGCTGAACAAGAAGTAGGATCATGCGATTAAAATGGATTAATCACAATTAATTTTTGTAATCAAGTTAGCTCAAGCTATTAATTTGTTTTGCGTTAACTGCGATTGACAGCCCTACTACTGATATTATGCTTTCAAGTCTGTAACCAAAGGGAGAAACAGAATCTCTTCCAGACAGGATGGAAGATAATTCTGTCAAATGTAAATTAAGCCTGGTAAATCTGTCACAAAGGAAGCCCCATTTGCACGCACAAATCAACAGGAAACAGGTTGATGGGGAGGAGATGATGTGAACTCAACATAGCACCAGCACATGAGAGAAGAAGCAACTGGGGAGAAGAGTCTTGGGGGGAGGGGAGGGGCACTTCAAAAGGATACATTTCAAAGATTTACTGGATTACAGAGGAAGGAAAAGAACCCCTTTGTTATTCATTCCTTGAGGAAGCCCCTTGTCCGGTGTAGGAGTATTCATGAAAATCTGTACCCTGGTTATAAACTGAAAAGCAGAAGCTTTGAGGGACTGGATTCTGGAGAAGCCCTCTAGTTGATTGAATAGGAAAGAACCCTTAATCTGTGTAGATTTAGGATTGCGTTTTATGGTGTTATTTGTAACCTGCTCTTAATATTTTTTACTTCCTATTCATTTGAAACTCTGTTCTTTATTAACAAACTGATTCTTGTTTACATTATAAATACATCTCCGTGGTGTGTTATTAAGCAAAGGGAACCCCTCCACTCCTGCCGAGCACCTGCAGCTGATGAGAAAAACGAGCACAGAGAAGCAAAGAGGAGATGTTCCAAGAACTCTTCCTGGGACTGGAAGAAGTGATAGCAAGTTACAAGCACATGATAAAAGCCATGGAGGAGCAAATGGAGCTGCTAAAGTCACTAACAACACCGCAGACTGAATTCATGCATGCTCGCCCCTCCCCGTCTTGCAGCCAATACAGAACTGCTTTCCATGCCCTCCCCAAACTCCACCCACACATTCCTACCACCCGCCCCTCCCCCGGCATGTCTCGGTATCCAATTCACTCCACCCTTTCCGAAAGATAGCTGGACTTACACCCAGCTGTCATAGCTCACACTGACTCCCACTCCTTTCTCCCCTCCAGACCAGTTTTTCATGTGTGTTGTGAATAATTGTTGTTTATTAAAGACATACTTTGAAGAATAAGCAACCTTTATTGGTCTCTTGCACAGAGTGGTTGCGCCTCACACGGATACACAATGCAAGCTGGCTAGCAGTCAGACCATGGCACAGTACTGTTTACAAAGACAGCTTATTGGTGCTCATTGTCAAAACAGTTTAAGGTCTCTCTGATTTGAATGGCCCCCCATTGTGCCCTTCTAATAGCCGTGACAGCTGGTTGTTCATAGTCAGCTGCAAGGTGATCCACCGCTGCGCTCAACCCAGGGGGAAATCATTTCACTCTTCGCTTCACAAAAAATATGGCACAAACAAACAGCAGGCAGTTATAACCATGGGACTAGTTTCCTCATTTAACCTGCCATAAAGATATCGTCAGTGAGCTTTTAATTGCCAAACAAACGCTCATCAGTCATTTGGCACCTGCTTAGCCTGTTATTGAAGCATGCCTTGCTGCTGTCCAGGTTGCCCTTATAAGGCTTCATGAGCCATGGCAGTAAGGGGTAGGCTGGGTCTCCCAGGATCACTCTGGGCATTTCAACATCCCCCATTGGAATCTTTTGGTTTGGAAAGGAAGTCTCCGCTGGCAGCTTTCTGTTCAGGCCAGCGTGCTGAAGATGTGTGCATCACACACCTTCCCAGACCAACCCCCGGTGATCCACAAGCATCTGCAGTACCATAGAGAAGTATCCCTGCCTATTGATGTACTCCAGCGCAAGAGGATCTGGGGCCAACATTAGGATATGCATGCCATTTATCGCTGCACAACAATTAGGGAATCCCATTGCTGCAAAGTCATCCACCATTTCATGCACATTTCCAAGACTCAGTCCTTCGTAGCAGAATGCGGTTAATGGCCCTGCACACTTGTGATAACAGCTCCAACGGTGGACTTCCCAACTCCAAAGTGATTAGCAACCGACTGGTAGCAGTCTGGAGTTGCCAGCTTCCACACTCATTGCCACACGCTTCTTCATCGAGAGGACAGCTCTCATTCTGATGTTCTTGTGCCTCAGGGCAGGGGTGAGCGCCACACAGATTTCCATGAAGGTGGCTTTATGCATTCAAAAGTTCTTCAGCCACTGCTCATCACCCCAGACCTACATAACTCTGCGAACTCACCACTCAGTGCTTGTTTCACATGCCCAAAAGCAGCGGTGCAATGTGCACAGATGCTCCGTGAATGCAAACGGTAATCCAGCCTTGCTTGTTTGCATGGCACAACAGCACAGGTCAGGCACCTCGGATTCCTGTTCCAGTTGGGAGCTCATGATATACTGCATGAGCAGCCGTGTTGGGTTCAAAACAATGACAACAGTGGAGAGCAGTGCAGGACCCATCCTTTCAGATAGAGATGGCGGGTACTCAGAAAACTGGGGCCATTAAAAAAGGTCACAAAATGCAGCTGGAAACCTATGGCATGACAGGATGGAAATCACTGCATCACGGGATGTTGAGCCGCACCCATGATGTGCTGCAATCCTCTCCACCTTCCCACAACTCCTTGCGGCACAAAGTGGCGAGTTGCACACTGGGATAGCCACCCACAGTGTGCTGTTCTTTATGTCTTTATGCTAGAGCACTAAGTGTGGATGTGCTTTGGCAACAAAATCAGTGCTGTGTGGACAGGAACAAGCATCGTCATTACAGCGTTTTTTGATCATCGCTGTAACTTGCGTTGACAAAACTTTCTCATGTAGACAAGGCCTAGTGTCACATATGGGTGTGGACTGTGAGCATGGAGGCAGATAAGTTACCTTCAGAACCCCGCCCTCCTCTGACCTCCATTACCATTTACCACCTGAAAAGGTGAAAAAGGTGAAAGGTGAAAAACTCATTGTCAGCCTAAACTGAATGTGCTTCGGGAGTTTTAGACTAAGAATGGGCTGAGGTGGATCAGTGCAGAGATTTGGTGTGAAGGTGCTTTAGAGAAGGGCTTGTGTAAGTTTTGCACTGCACTTCCAGCTTCCTCAGTCATGAAGATACTGCTTGCTACTGAAGTCTTATAAGCTGGAGGAAAAGCTTCTCAAACTCAACTAGCTACTGGAGGGGAGCTTCAGAGAGAAGCCACCATGTCTTGTGGAATCAGCAGCATAAAGCCATGTGGCCACCACAGTTTTTCAACCTTAGTACAGGAAGAGCCTCCAAGAGTTCTGATTTGTTAAGTGACCTCTTTATACGGCACTTAGTGTCAGACAGTCTTTGCCTCCCACTCAGAACCTCTAACGTACAGGTGCTGTGCCAGATATTTGCCATGGTTCTGTTAACCAGGCGGTTACCTTTCTCGATTTTGAATATTACATAGGAGCTAGCCAGCTTTAAAACCTACTGTAGGACACCAATCTTTCCAATCCCTGGCATTTAGTCTGTTGGCTGATTTTCTCTCTCTCCCTTAGAGTCAAGGTGCAGAGGCAGTCGTGGGAGATGTGCTTGTTACTGGGAGAGCATGTTCATTGCCCCTCATTCTAAAGCTGGTCATAGATATCCTATACAAAGGTAATAAAGGCTGGAAAGCTAAACACCATTAAGGAAGCAGAAGTGGAGGGGGACAAACCTGCAGGCACTGCCCATCTCGATCATTCTGATTACATCCTCTGCACAGCTGACTTCTCTCTCGGAGGCCAACTACTTGGACCTGCTGCTTTCCATCCACACGCACTCTGAGCTTTGCCTTCTTATTCAAGAGATCAAACACCTGTATTTGAGCAAGGAAATGGAGATTCACAAGTAAGGAACCATCCCCTATGCCAGAGGTTCTCAAAGTAGGAGGCACAAGATGGATCCTGAGGGGGGCCACCAGGGGTGCCAGGCTGAGAGCAGGGCCGGGTGGCGGTGAGGACCCTGGTGCCTCACGCAGGCAGCCCCGGGCAGGTCTTGGCGGTGGGGGATCCTTTGGAGGGGAGCAGAGGTGGGAGGAGGCTGCTGGCGGAGCAGGGGACACTTTGCGCAGCTGCCACAGGCCCCCCACCGCTGCTGGGCACACTCCCCACCCCTCACACTGGTGCTGCTGCTCCTGGCAGCCGCCCCCAGCGCTACCGGCACACCAAGCTCCTTGCACTTCTGCACAAGGGGCATACCCAGAGTCCCTGCTCATCCTTCTGGTGTGCTCACTTTTGCTTCCTGCTGGGGAGCAGGACAACCTGGCCCTGTCCCACTCCTTACTATGGCGGAGGGGCAATCTGCTCCATCTGAACGGACGGACGGACGGGCATGCATGTGGCAGCCACTGCCACCACCCACCTCCCGCAGCAGCGGCGGCCACCTCTGCCGCTGCCTGGTACGCTCCCTGCGCTGCTGCTGCAGGCGCTGCCGCCCCTGCTCCCTGTTTTTTTCTGAAAGTTGGGGGAGGAGTTTGGAGGGAGGGGGGAGAGGGCATGATTGTGACACAAAGGTCCACGGAGGGCTCCACTTAAAAAAGGTTGAGAACCAACCATTGCCCTACACCTATTTCACCCAGTTTCCCTATTTAAAGGAAAGGTACATAGCATGGAAGTATGCATACCAGAAATAACCAACCCAGACGTGCCCATTTAATTCCAGAGGTGCGAGGGACCCATGATCCAACAACCATGTGCAGGCAGCTACATCAACTGTACCACGTAGCAAATGCAGAGTCCAAACAATTCAGGTTAGAATCAAGACATAAGGCCTCACCTTTCCATTATATATTTCTAAGAAGGCCACGTGAACCTCCAGCTCTTGATTCGAGTACCTGGGTTCGCTCTGAAGGAGGAAGACATCTCGTGCTGATGGGGAAAGGAGGAAAAAACCATGAGCTAACTAGATTTTAGAACAACAATTTCAGCTGCCTCTGGGACTCCACCCCTTCTAAAATGCCTTACAGCAAGACAAATAGAGTATCTAGTAGCTGGAAGGACAGCTGCCCCAGCCAGATAGTAGAGATAGCTGTACAATAAGATGCCTCCACATGAATATGATTTTCTGCAGTGACCTCATTAGGACTGAAAAAATCAAAGATTATGGGAGATGCTACATCTGCAATGATCAGTGAGCAGTGATATTTTCTGGCTTGCTATATACAGACAGACAAGTTTTAACATGGCATAACATTACAATCTTCTACAGCTTTGAATGACTTGTAAAAAAAGGTGGTTAGTTGGTATTCCTAATACAAGGAGACTTGCAGCTAGCGTTCAGGAGATTCTAGTTTTCAGAAGGAGAGTTGAAAAGTAAATCCAACTCCTTTTCTTCTCCCTCCCCCGCTCCCCCCAAAAAACATGGTTACTTACCAGTAACTGTTGTTCTTCGAGATGTGCTGCTCATATCCATTCCAATATAGGTGTGTGCGCGCCCCGTGCACAGATTCCCAGAACTTTTTTCCCTTAGCACTCCCCGTAGGGTCGGCTCAGGCGCCCCCTGGAGTGCCGCTCTCATGCCGTGGTACATATGGCGCCGCCGACCCTGCGGCCCCTCAGTCCCTTCTTTCTGCCGACTCCGACAGTGGGGACGGGGGGTGGGTGTGGAATGGATATGAGCAACACATCTCGAAGAACAACAGTTACTGGTAAGTAACTTTGTTTTCTCTCTCCGAGTGATTGCTCATATCCATTCCAATATAGGTGATTAAATAGCCATACCTTGGAGGCGGGTAGGAGTCAATGGTGAGTTGCTCTCAAGAGCACGGCTCTGCTGATGCCCGCGTCCTCTCTCGCCTGCTGCACGATGGCGTAGTGGAACGTGAAGGTGTGGACCGATGACCAGGTCGCTGCCCTGCAGATGTCCTACAGGGGCACTCCTCCCAGGAAGGCCGCAGATGAGGCCTGAGCCCTGGTTGAGTGCGCTGTCACAGGTCCTAGAAGCGGCACCTTCGCCCGCTCGTAGCAGGTTTTAATACAGGCGGTGACCCATGTGGAGATGCACTGGGTGGAGACAGGTGAGCCTTTCATCCAGTCCGCCACTGCCACGAATAGCTGTGTTGACTTCCAGAACGGCTTGGTCCGTTCGGTGTAATAGGCCAGGGCTCGTCTGACATCCAGCGAGTGCCATCTCCGCTCCTCCTCCGTCCCATGTTGTTTTGGGAAAAACACGGGAAGGAAGATATCTTGGTTATAATGAAACTGGGACACCACCTTAGGCAGGAAGGCCAGGTGGGGTCTCAGCTGCACTTTGTCTTTGTAGAAGACAGTATAGGGGGGCTCTGAGGTCAAGGCTCTAATCTCAGAGACCCTCCTAGCCAATGTAATGGCCACCAGGAAGGCTACCTTCCAAGAGAGGATGAGCAACGGGCATGTAGCCACGGGTTCAAAGGGTGGGGGTCCTGTCAACATGGTAAGGACCAGGTTCAAGTCCCAGGGAGGCACCGGGACACGGACCTGCGGGTATAGCCTCTCTACCCCCCTTGAGGAATCTAACTGACATAGGGTGGGAGAATAGGGATCTGCCTTCTATCGTCTGGTGGAAGGCCGAGATGGCCGCCAGCTATACCCTGAGGGAGGCCAGTGCTAGACCCTGGAGCTTCAAGTGGAGGAGATACTCCAAGTCGCCTGTATGGGCGAACAAGTCGGTGGGATACCCCGGGACTCCGCCCAACAGGTAAAATGCTTCGACTTGGCCCAGTATACCACCTGAGTGGAAGGTTTCCTGCTACCGAGCAGAACCTGCTGGACCTGTATGGAGCAAGCTCTCTCTCCTTCTATCATCCAGAGAGTCTCCATGACGTCAGGTGCAGGGATTCCAGGTCCGGGTACAACAGGCGGCCCTGGTCCTGGGAGAGCAGGTCGTAGCGGCTCGGGAGCGGGAGCGGCGTGCCGATGGACAGGTTGAGCAGCATGCTGTACCAGTGCTGCCTCGGCCAAGGTGGCGCAATCAGTATGATGTCTGCTCTGTCCCTCTTGATCTTCAAGAGGACTTTGGGCAGCAGAGGAATGGGAGGAAACGCATACGCAAGGGTCCACTTCCAGTCTAGCAGGAACGCGTCGGAGAGGGAGCCCAGGTCGCAACCCCAGAGCGAGCAGAACCTCGGGCACGTCCTGTTCCAGGACGACGTGAACAGGTCCAGTTGGGGAACCCCCCACTTCTGGAAAATGAGAGTCACCACCTCGGGGTGCAGTGACCAATTGTGGCAGGGTAAGAACCACCTGCTGAGGCGGTCCACCTTGTCGTTCCTGATCTCCGGGAGGTGAGAGGCGGTTAAATGAAAATCGTGCCTCACTGCTAAATCCCATAGGCGAATGGCCTCCTGGCGCAGGGCCGAGGAGCGTGCCCCCCCCCACCTGTTCACATAGAACATGGCCGCCGTGTTGTCCGTGAGGACCTGAACCATCCTGCCCCTCAGGACACTGAGGAAGACCTTGCAGGCCAGACAGATTGCTCTGAGCTCTCTGACATGGATATGGAGAGCCCTCTCGTCCAGCGACCAGAGCCCCCAAGTGCTCAGGTCCTTGCTGACATGGGCCCCCTACCCCATGTCTGAGGCATCCGTTATCAGCGTCACTGAAGGAGCCAAGTCTCTGAAGGGAACCCCTTTCAGAACCTCCCTTGGGTCCCGCCACCAGTCCAGGGAGGACAGTACCTGGGTGGGGATCGTGATCACCCTGTTTAACGAGTGCCTGGCAGGTATATATACCGAGGCCAGCCACCCTTGGAGAGGTCTGAGTTTGAGGCGAGTCAGCCTCACTACATATGTACACGCCGTCATATGTCCCAACAGCTGAAGGCAATGCCTGGCTGTCGTCGTGGGGGACCTGTGCAACTCGTTGATTATGGCGGCCATAGTCTCGAACTGAGGCCATGGAGGAAGGCCCTGGCCTGGGTGGCATCTAGGATGGTCCCTATAAACTCCATGCGCTGCACCGGGGTGAGCGTGGACTTCTGCTCATTGATGAGCAGCCCCAGTTTGGTGCATGTGGTGCAGGTGAGAGTCAGGCTGTTCTTCACGTGGGCCCTGGACCTGCCCCGGATCAGCCAATCGTCCAAGTATGGAAATATCTGAACCCTCCTGCGGTGCAGATGCTCCGCTACCACTGCCATACTTTTTGTGAAGACCCTGGGGGTTGACAAGAGGCCAAAGGGCAGGGCTGCAAATTGGCAATGACAGCCCGCTACCACAAATCTGAGGAACCTTCTGTGGCCGGGGAAGATAGTAATGTGGAAATATGCATCCTTGAGGTCGAGGGCAGCATACCAGTCTCCTGGATCTAGGGTGGGAATGATGGAGGCTAGGGAAACCATGTGGAACCCGTTGTGTCTGATAAACCTGTTCAGACAGCGGAGGTCTAAAATAGGCCTTAGGCCCCCTTGGCCTTGGGGATTAAGAAGTACTGCGAGTAGAATCCCCTCCCCCGTTCCTGTGGAGGAACTTCTTTGCAAGAGCAAAGAGTTGACCTCTTGTATGAGGAGCTGCTCGTGAGCGGGGTCCCTGAAGAGGGGCTGGATAGGGGGAGAGTTTGGGGGACAGGCTGTAAGATGGAGGGCATAGCCCCTGAGGACTACCCCGAGGACCCAGCGATCCATGGTGATGGTTTCCCATTCTGCGTAGTACTGCCCTAGCCTGTGGGCAAAGGGCCGGGATAGATCCAGGGGGAAAAAAGAGGAGTGCCACCCTCATGCACACCGCCAAAATCGTTTAGTATTGATCTTACTTGGGCTTGTTGAGGCCCCACTGAGGACCCCTGGCGGTCGCGGCGGTTGGGGCCCCTATACCGGTCCTGACCCCTCCTAGGTTGGGCGGGTCCGGGGGGCAGCTTAGGTGGCAGCTGTGGCTGCCTCTGGGCCTGGGGCCGAGACTGGTTCCTCGAGGCCTGCGGGGTGTATAGCCCGAGGGGCTTTAGGGTGGCTCACGAGTCCTTCAGGGCATGCAGCTTCTCATCCGCCCTCTCTGAGAAGAGGCCAGTGCCGTCAAAGGGGAGGTCCTGAATGGCCTGTTGGACCTCCTGAGACAAGCCTGAAGCTTGGAGCCAGGAGCAGCGGCGCATGACGATGGCCGAAGCCATTGCCCTGCTGGCGGTGTCCGCTGCATTACTTGCAGATTGCAAGGCCGCATTCGCTACCGCCAAGCCTTCCTGAGACACCATGGCGAAGTCCGCGGCCTGGTCAGAGAATAACTGGAACCCGACTGGAACCTCTGCAGCGAGGACCACAGATTTAAATTGTATCTCCCGAGGAGGGCTTGATGGTTTACAACCCTCAGCTGCAGGGCCTCAGTGGAGTACAGTTTGCGGCCGAACAAGTCCAGCTTCTTACTGTCCTTGTCTTTAGGGATATTACCCTGGCCACCCTGGCGGTCTCGCTGATTACAACCACCCCGCCCCGGGGACACTTGTGGTGGAGGCCGCTAAAGAAAGTCAAAGCCTTCCTTGGGAAGGAAATATTTTCGTTCCACCCCTTTAGAGGTGGGGGCCACCAAAGAAGGGATTTGCCAGAGGATTCTGGCAATCTTCATCACCCTCTTGTGAACAGGCAAGGCAACTCAAGAGGGACCTGCTGATCCGGATATCCCAAAGAGAGGGGTCCTCCTCCTCTGACTTCTCTTTAAGTTCCAGGCTTAAATTCCCTGCCGCCCTTACTAGCAGGTCCTGGTGGGCCCGGACATCAAAAAGGGGGGCCTTACAGTCTCGGGCAGCCGCCTCCTCAGGCGATGAGGACGACGACTGTGGGAGGGGTCCTGTTGAGGGGCCTTCCTCAGGGTCTGACCCCTCCTCCAAGGGGTGGCCCTGTTCTGGGTGGGTCGGTGGTGGGGGCACTGGTTGGACCACCGAGGAATGAACGGAGGTGGTCCCTTGGCCCATCTGGGCACCCCAGGGCCCCCAGTATGGCCACTGCCAGGGGCCCTGGGGCCACGCCAGTGCCGGCATCTGCACCTGTTGCGTCGTGCCCGGTTGGCGAGTCTGGGACCCAGAGCCACTGGACCGCCGTTTGTGGTACTGGGGAGGTGAACGGCCAGGGACGATGAAGAAGATGACCGGCAGTGCCGGCGTCTGTAGTGCCGCCGAGGGGACAGACTACTGGAGGAGCCAGATGACCTCCTCCCGCGCCTCGAACTATTTCGGTGGCATTGTCCACCTCGGGAGTAGAAGCGTCGTCACCTGTGTCTCCGGGACGATGAATCGGAGCACGATCTGTGCCGGCGCCAGTGGTGCCGGAGTTGGCGGCAGAGCCAAAGTGGCTGGTTCCGAAGCAACCGGTGCCGAGGCGCTTGATGGAATCACTGGCACCATGATCCGCACGGGTGTCGGGGATCGGTGCCGAGCGAGGCTCTGTACCAAAGTACCAGAGCTGGAGCTGCGACCCCTGCATGAGGCGGAGCTGGAACGACATCGCCTCTCGCGTTTGCCTCTCGACCACACTCGGTGCCACGGTGTTGAGGAGCTCGAGGACTCAGAGTCGGAACTAGGAGGGGAGCCCGCACTCTCTACCCTCCTCGACCGTCTGGGGGGGAAGAGGTCAACTCCTGTCTCCGCCACCCACCGGGGCATCCCAGCGCAGGTTTACCCCAAGACGCCGTCCCAGAGCCCTCAGCCAAGGGGGGGATGGAGGTGTGGGCAGGCCCATGGGGACGCGTGCCGCCGTGAAAGCCTCCGGCGTTGACGGTCCTTGCAGGGGCGCTCCCCCACCCCCAGGAGTCGGGGGAGGCTCCCTGCGAGGAGATGCCGGTGCCGGAGTAACCTCCGTGGCACGTGGCTGGGGTATCTCCCGTGCTGCTCCCTGCTGTACTGGTTGCAGGGAGGAGTCCATGTGTGTGGCCTCGGGCCGCTTCTTCTTTGGCACCGTGGGTTTCGGTGCCGGTGGAGCGCTCCGCACCAAGGAGACACTCGGTGCCGCTGGCAAACGCGATGGCTCTGAGTCCGGGCGGAGCGTGGACTCCATCAGGATGGCCTTTAGCCTGGCGTCCCGTTCCTTCTGGGTCCACGGCTTGAAGGCCTTACAGATCTTGCATTCTCACGTCTATGCTGCTCTCCGAGGCACCGGAGGCAGCGATCGTGAGGATCACTCATAGCAAAACTTTTGCACACAGGGTGCAGGCTTTAAAGCCAGTGGAGCCAGGCATGGCTCAACCATAGCCCCTAAGGACTGCTATACTAATTACTTAACTTGTCTAACTTTAACACTAATCTATGGCAATCAACTGTAACAAAGAACATGCTAAGTACTAAGGGAGGCTACTTGCGGTATGCTAGAGGCAAACGTTCCAGCAACTGTCACAGGCGGAAAGAAGGAACCGAGGAGCCGCAGGGTCGGCAGTGCCCCATGTACCGCGGCATGAGCGCGGCACTCCAGGGGGCGCCTGAGCCAACCCTACGGGGAGTGCTAAGGGAAAAAAGTTCCGGGAATCTGTGCACGGGGCGCGCACACACCTATATTGGAATGGATATGAGCAATCACTCGAAGAGAGAAAGAAGAAACTTTCCTTCATGTCCAAGCTATTACTCATTTGTTAGGCACATTAAACAGCAAAGAACATAGGTCTCTGCCTCAGTTTGTTTTCATCCTGACTAGTTTTCTTTTTGCGCTAATAAAAGTTATTGTTAATTACCCAATATATAGTTTCCGGATATAATGGTTATGTCTACATTTGGTGATTTATATAAATATTGCAACTAAATTTCTCACTGCTTAGTGGTGACAACACAGGATATTCAGCGTTTATAGGAATTGTTTGAATATTTATTCATAAAGAAGAAGTTTTATTTTAAAGCCTTATGGACTTTAGCATATAGAAGTGGGAGAGACATTGAAGTTTTAAGGAAAAATACTACACACAACTCTGATTAAAAAACTTAACGAAGAGTCAACTTACATGCAAAAGCATATATCCCCTTTGAGACGTTCCGAGTTTTCCTGGAGAAGTCTCCTCCCATAGTCTAGATATAAAAAAGGCCATTATAGAAGTGCAGTCCAAGCAAGTAAGGCTCTCACTCACCAGTAGTTCCAACAATAGGAAAAGAGTCTCCAGGACTGCAATCTCAACGGCCTACACAGACGTAGTGCTACGCAGTGTAATTCAGGATAAAACTACAGCTTGATGTAATTGGGTTAACTCATTTGGAGGGTTTGGAATTAGTGTGACAGCCATATGTTTTTTCAGCACCTAGGACAGTAATTCTCAAACCAGGGGTCGTGGACACCATTTTGCTCTGCACAACAGGGGCTCACGTGTACGGGGCATGCGAAGTCGCACTGTGCAGAGGACGCCATTTTGCTCTACAAAATGGTGTCCTCCATGCAGTCTGGGGTCCCAGGAAGAAATAATTCATTAAAATGGGGTCATACCAGCACAAACTTTGGGAACTCCTGACCTAGGACAATTTTGCCTTGTAATGGAAGTGGAAGTCACATGAGTTCAAACAAGCGGTTTCTCAACAAGGGAGAATTTGGGACCTTTGCAGTGTAACCTGACTTCCTGTGTTCAAAGAGCAAAAACAACATTGCACGCCAGAAGATGGGACCAGTAAAGAATACACTTGAAAATATTACATTTGGTCAGATAGAAAAGTGTTCCACATACCACTGAAAAGGTAGACTTCACTTTGTTTCCAAACCTGGCACAATCTTATGTTAGCGTCACTGTGACTATCATTTTGCTCATCCATCCATGATGTAGGCCGAGAGCTACTATTTTGTCTTGTTACAATTCCTTCTGCCTCCTGAATGCTGGTAACATCCTAACATCCTGGGACTCTGTTGGTATAATTATGTTTACATGTGTTTGGGACCATTCTGCTTGTAACATCTCCCAGTTCTGTTTGCATTTTGCCTGTAATATCTCAGTTCAGGCTGCTGTTTAAAACTATGTTGAGGCCTTTTGTTTCACAGTAAATGTTCTTAGATATGGGTCAGACAGTTGCTTGGATATATGCTTTGTTATTTTAGGTCAGTGGAATAATCCATATTAATGGCTGAATTCCACTTTAGCATTTTTAAGATAAAAAGAGCAGTAAAAATTAAGTCTCTCTCATTTAGTTAAAGTGTAGCTTTAATTAAACGTTGTCATTTTTATTTTAAGTTTGTTTTTCTTTAAGAAAGTTTGTTAGCATGACTGAAGAATAAAGTAAAAAGGCGGCAACTCTAAGTCTCCCTGATAACAAAAGGGAATGAAGCAAGTGAACAAAAAAGGGAAACATGTAGTTCTTACCTGTAATTTGTATTTAGGTCTCATAGTAGAATCTACTTAGCTGAACATCACAGTTGGGATAGACCTGCCCGTTCCACGTTAATGAAAGCAGGTCTAGGCTCTGTCTTTTAAATCAGACTCTGCTGTAGGACTATTGCAGCACCAAACTGATGACCAGGAAGTTATTTTTAGATGAAGCTAAATAAACTTGATATTCTATAGGTGTAAACATTGGAGCCTATAGGATACAATCAACAACATTGATATATCTAGAGAGTGTCTCCATTAAGAGGAAAGAACAGTTACTTACCTTGTAACTGTTGTTCTTTGAGATGTGTTGCTCATGTCCATTCTCAAATTAGGTGTATGTGCGCCACATGCACCAGGGCTGGAAATTTTTCCCCTAGAGGTACCCATAGGGCCTGCTCTGGTGCCTCCTGCAGCGGTGTGCACATGGGCCAGTATATAGGTGCCACTGGCTATCCCCTCCACTCAGCTCCTTCTTGCCGAAACTCTGACATGAGGGGAAGGAGGGCGGGTTGTGGAATGGACATGAGCAACATCTCCAAAAACTGGTACAAGGTTAGTAACAGTTTTTTCTTCAACCGATCGCTCATGTCCATTCTCAAATTAAGTGATTTACCAGCAGTATTTCTGGAGGTGGGCAGGAGTTCAAGGACATGCAGACTGTAAGACAGCTCTACCAAAGCCAGAGTCATCCCTGGTCTGCTGCGTGACAGCATAGTGAGCCGCGAAGGTATGTGCCGAAGACCAGGTAGCTGCCCTTCATATGTCCCAGAGAGGGACCTGGTCCAGGAAGGCCACTGAAGATGCCTGAGATCTCATTGAATGAGCCATAAGCAAAGCTGGAGAAGTAACCCTTGCTTGCTTGTAGCAGGTGCGGATGCAAGTGGTGATCCAAGACACTATTCACTGTGATGATACAGGCTATCCTTTCATTAGTTCCGTGATAGCTACAAAGAACTGAGTAGATCTGAGGAAGGGTTTAGTCCTATCAATGTAGAAAGCTAGAGTTCCCCTGACATCAAGAGCATGGAGACGCTTCTCTTCAGCCGAGTTGTGGGTCTTTGGATAGAAAGCCAGAAGGCATATTGCCTGGCTGACGTGGAAATGCAATATCACCTTCAACAGAAAATCCAGATGAGGACAGTAGGACTTTGCTCCTGTAAAACTCTGTAAGGGCGCTCGGAGGTGAGGGCCTTAATTTCTGAAACCCGCGTTGCTGATGTAATGGCCACCAGGAACGCCACCTTCCAAGATAGGTGCAGAAGGAGCAGGGGGCTGGAGGTTCAAAGGGTGGTCCAGTCAACCTGGACAGGACCAAGTTGAGGGCCCATTGAGGAATCTATTCCCACACGGGCAGAAAGAGATGCTCTAGATCCTTGAGGAATCTGGTCGTCATGTCATGAGAGAACACCGTTCTTCCCAATATAGGAGGAAGAAAGGCTGAAATGGCTGCCAGGTACACCTTGACAGAGGAGAAGGCCAGACCTTCCCTGGTCAGGTGGAGTAAGCATCTAAGACAGCCTAGATGGGCACTTCAGACAGAGAGATGCCGCAAGCGTTGCCCAGCAGGTAAAGCGTCTCCACCTACCCAAGTAATATGTTCTAGTGGAAGGCTTCTGGCTTCCCAACAGAATCTGCTGGACTTGTTTCAAGCAGGCCCATTCCTCTAAGCTTAGTCACAGAGCAACCACACTGACAGGTTTAGGGAGGCCAGGTCTGGGTGAAGCAGCTGATCCTGGTCTTCAGAGAGAAAGTCTGGCTGTGATCAAGTATCCAGGGATGGGCCACCGGCAGTTCGAGCAGCATTCTGAACCAGTGCTGGTAAGACTATGCTGGGGCTCTCAATAGGACTCGTGCCCTGTCCCTCCTGAGCTTTACGAGGACCTTGTCGATGAGCAGTATCTGTGGGAAAGCCTACATGAGACCGTCTGACCATGACAAGAAGGAGTTGGACAAGGAATCACTGTCCAGACCCTGTACGGAGCAGAATTGTTTGCACTTATTCCACCTGTTGGCAAATAGTTCTACTCGGGGAGTATCCCACCTCTGCAAGATTGCTTCGGTCACATCCCTGCGTAGGGACCATTCGTGGCGAGAGAAAAAATGTGCTGAGGCAATCTGCTAAGGTATTCCTGACCCCTGGAGGCATACAGCCTCAAGGAGAATGCCATGAGTTACGCAAAAGTCCCACAGACGTATGGCCTCTTGACAAAGGGCTGGGGACCTGGCCCTCCACTTGCCTGTATATATAGTAGATTGCAGCTGGGCTGTCTGTCAACACCTGTACCGCCCTGCTGAATAGCTGGGGCAGGAACACCTCGCAAGCCAGTCAAATTGGCTCTGAGCTCTTGGACATTGATGTGCAATGCCAGTCTGTCCTTGGACCAGAGGCCTTGATGGGCTCCTCAGGCTAGATCTGAGGCATCTGACACAAGTGACAGCATCGGTCGCGGAGCTGCAAAAGGCACTCCTCTGAGCACGTAATGCACTATCATCCATCACGAAAGGGAAGTATCGCATCGCTGGAGGGCCTGAAAGGACCGTGGCTCAGTGGTGCCTGCAAGGTGCATACGCCATCGCCAACCACATCTGTAGAGGTCTGAGGTGTAGCCTAGCAGGTTGAACCACATAAGTACAGGCTGCCACGGACCCCAGAAGCTGGAGGCTGGGCTGACACTTGGCTATAAGCTCTGACATTGCCCAGATCCTATCTTCCGGACAGTGTGGAACCTAGGCACACTTGCCAGTGTGGTACCTAGGACTGTGCCTATGAATGCTATCCTCTGGACTGGGATGAGAGTTGACTTTTGTCTATTTATCAAGAGACCCAGCACTTGACAAGTGAGCTAGACCAGTCTTTTTCAACCTTTTTGATACCAGGGACCGGCTTCTTATAGTGTGTCAGGGAGATCTCAGGGACCGGTGCTGGTCCATGGACCGCTCATTGAGAAACACTGAGCTAGACGACCTGGATGCTGTGATGGACTTGCACCCTTGATCGAGCTCTCGACGAGCCAATTGTCCAAGTAAGGGAAAACCTGAATACCTCACCATCTGAGGTAGGCCGCGACCAGCACCCATGCACTTGGTGAACACACGAGGTGCAGTTGACAGGCCAAAGTGAAGTACCGTAAACTGATAGTGTTGGTCACAGACTGTGAAACGCAAGCATCTCCTGAGGTCCATAAAAATGGAATTGGGCATTCTTTAAATCAAAGGCAGCATACCAGTCTCCTGGATCCAGACAGTGGATAAGAGAGGCTAGGGAGACCATGCGGAACTTTAGTTTTTTGAGGTACTTGTTCAGGCCTCGCAGGTCCAGGATAGGCCTCAAGCCTCCCTTCGTCTTTGGTATCAGAAAGTACTAAAAATAAAAAGCCGAATATCCCTGTCCTTTTTGGTACTGGGCTGGAATCCCTTACAAATCCTGCACTTTTCCCTGCACGTGGGCCTCTCCTAGACACTTGAGACAGATCTGGTGCAGGTGCCTGATTGGCATTGGCTTTTTTACACAAAGTGCAGGGTTTGACCCGGAGACCAGGGCATGCCCCATCTCTGGGCGACTACATTTTCTCTATCACACTAAGAACTTCTTTACAGCAAAAGCTTGACCTATACACACGTAGATCAAAAAACCACTTGGTTGAACAAGGGATCTTGCGGATCGTCTTCCAGCATGATCACAGGTGGTAAAAAGGAACTGAGAGGTAGAGGGGACTGGTGGCACTCATGTATCGGCACACATGTTCACTGCAGGGGGCGCTAGAGCCGGCCCTACGGATGCCAGTAGGGGGAAATTTCCGGCACCCGTGTATATGGCACACATACACCTAATTTGAGAATGGACACGAGCAAGCTCTCAAACAATACAAAATTGCAGACAAAAAACTTCTTCTGCATGTCTGGGTAATACCAATGGAAAGTAACAAGCCACAAGGGAATTCCTAAACTGCAGTTTGGACCTTTATCTCCCTTAGCACCAATGTTTTACATCAGGGTGAGTCCTTTGTCTAATCAGCTGGCACCAACAGATTAGAGGTTGGACGAGACCACTCTGCTGTATGCCCTCAGGAAATTCGTTACCAAAAGCAGGAAAGGGGCATATTAGTTACACTCTGACAGGTGTCCTGAAGGGAGAGAAATTCAGACATAGCTTCCAATAAGATAAAAGCTACAGGGAAAGAAAACAGGTTCCAGTTACTGAAAATCTAGTATGGAGTATACTGTAGGGAGAAGTGTCCATACTTGCAAGATATCCCCAACCTAAAAGCTAGTGTGATGGAGGCTGTGAACAGGGACCAGAGTGTGATGCCATAGAACATAAGCAGAAAGTCTGAAGAGAAAGAGAAAAGCATAAGATACCTTCATTGCTGTGAGTTATATCTGCCCACTCCGTGGGTAATATGCAGATCAGCAGATGTCCATGGATGAGAAGAGGCTTATTCTTGTAAGAGTACAAAGGCTCTCTGAACTCTTCTAGAAACATTTAACGCGTACATCTTCAAAAGAGGGATGCAAACAATCCTTACATGCCCTGAGAAGTAAGTTAGTATCCCTATTTCAGAGACCGGGGAACTGAGGCAGAGAGATTGAGACTTGCCTGAGGTTAGTGAATGAGTGACAGAGCCAGGATTACCAGTCAGTAAAGTTTGGTCTTCAACCACTAAACAACATTGCTGGAGTCAGCTTTATTACTTTCTCTGCAACGCTGAAAGGAAGCAGCTAGTCTCTCGCGCTGCAGTTTTAATGGTAACTCGCTCTTCACCTATCTTACCAAGAGATGTCTTCATTATTTCAGAAGAATGAAAAACCAAGATCTAATTTCGGGATGAAAAGCTATTTACCGCAAATATCCAGAAGTACTTTAAAATCAGTTTATAAAAAAGATATTTGAGGCCTTTAGAAGACAGCCAGACACTTACATGTGTTTTGCCACTGCCTGTTTGGCCGTATGCAAAACACGTAGCCTTTCCACCCTCAGAGATGGTCTGGACAAGGGGCCTTGCAGTGATCCTAGGAATTCAGAAAAGAAGAATAAGGCACAAAGAAAGGAAGCAGACTCCCGACTAGCCCATACCTGGGCTTCAGCGATCACTATACTTCTGGAATTTTCAAATAATTCCCAGGAAGCCCAACAAATGGAAGTGGATCCAATAGTAAACATTAATATCAGACAAACTAAGCTAAGGGCTCCTATTAGATGCGTCACAGTCCACTGGTTTCTACTCAAAGTAAGTTAGCTGTATTGTAAAAATATCAATCCCTTTAAACTAAGACAGTATTCTGAAGTAGTAGCCCTTTAGATTTTTGTTCTGACTATGTCAATCCTGTGTAGCTCCTGCCCACTATGTAAGAAGATGTATTACCTATAAACCACTTCATTGGAAGTAGTTTCATCAACTGAAAAGTCAAATCTAAACTCCTGGGACTCGAGATATTTTGTTAGGTCCACTTTCAACTTCAGCTCATGCACCAGCAGGACACACTTGCTGGGAATCGTAATCACATCACATTCCTTCTCGTGAAGTTCTGTAGATGGAAAAATATTTGTTTGTAACTGTAGGAAGGTGCAGTGGCCTTCCTCTGAGCCCGGGCCCGAGGAGGGGCCGCAAGCACCCAATCAGGTCCTAGACAGGCCGGCAGCCCAGTCTGCCTGGCAACCAGACAGCTGGGCTCCGATAGGCCCAGCCAGTCGGCTAACCTAGCTGCAGGGAGGCGGGGCCTCAGGGAGGACGGCAGCCATAAAAAGCAGGGCGCGTAGGTCAGAAGGGAAAAGGCAGCTGACGGAGGCAGATGCACTGTCTCGCCGGCTGCAGCGAAGGGCCAAACCACGCCAGGCCTCCACCTCAGGTAACCCTCTCCCAGGCTTGAGGCCCCAGGAGCGACGCCGGCAGCCCGCCTCTAAGGCCTGGGTCGGGCCCCCTGGACTGGCCGAGGCCTGCAAGCCCGAAGTGCTGAGCCCAGCCTCGGGGCCGCAGCGACTGGGACGAGCCCCCTGAACCGGAGGGCTGGGAGTTCTGCCCGGAAGCTGGTCCGGACCTGGAGGAGCTGCCGGACGCCCAACCCCTGGAGGCGGGACCAGACCTGGAGGAGTTGCCGGAGGCTGAACCCTACTCCCAGCCCTGTGATATGGAGGAGCTGCCCCTCGCCGAGATATTTTGTTAGGTCCACTTTCAACTTCAGCTCATGCACCAGCAGGACACACTTGCTGGGAATCGTAATCACATCACATTCCTTCTCGTGAAGTTCTGTTGACGGAAAAGTATTTGTTTGTAACATAAATGGGTGCATGTCAAACTGGCCTCAGAGTCCAGGCTAATTTTTGCCAATACACACTTACCTTGCTCATTTAGAGGGTGCTTCCTTACACAAACACAGATCCTGTGCTCTTCTACTTTTCAGAGAAGGATAGGTTACAGTGAGTGGTACTCAATGCTGAGTACCACTATTCCCCATCCACACCTATGCTAAATCAGTGCTGCAGTGGCGGCTGTAAGGACACAAGGTCACCAACCGTTCCTTCCCATCACTATTCTGTTCTCTATACTACCAAGCAGAGCAGTTGCTGGCAGATTATCTAAGGCTGTCCCCTGTTCTTGCAGGAAGCTCACTCTGCTGCAACATAACATAGCATGCGCATCTCCCGTTATATACTTACATTGACATACCATGGCGTCTTCAAGGCGCTGCATCAATGGGAGATGCCCTCCCGTTGACGTTGCCTAGTGGGGAGGTGGACTAATTGAGTCGAATCGAGAGTGCTCTCCGATCAACTGAGTGGAGTCTACACAGACCCGCTCAATTGATGCTGCTGCACCGATACCTGCCACCACAGCAGGATAGACATACCCATAGTGTGCTGGGCTAATGACAGCCTGGTTTAAAAATAGATTAAAATCCAAACAGATGATATTTCTCAATGTTTGTAATCAATGTACCCAATTCAGCCCTTCGGTAACCTCCCCTGATTTCAGTGGGACACCAAGATTGAATTTGGCTTTATTTGTTTGTAATCACCAGATCTGCATATTGCAAAGTTAACTCCAGAGTGACTTCAGTAGATCTGAGCTCTTCATTAACACCGCACCAAGTTTAGGAATCTCTGCAGGCCAGCTATAGGATCATTTGGTTTGGGAAAAGAAACAAAAAACACACACATTCTGCATATGCCACTGGCTGAGCCAAGCCAGAAGAGTTATTTAAAGAATCTGTGGACTGGGTGAATCCCTCTGCTGCCGTTTGGTGGTATTTACAACAAAGCCACCATTTAGTTTTCAGCCTCCTCGTGTTAGAGGCATTTGACTGACACGTCCAGAGTTTGGCGCATTGCTCGACAGGTAGCAAGTTACATTTTACTTGTTTGAACTCAAGTTGTGTCACTGACCAATCAGAGTAAGATTTTTCCGAGGCTCGGATGAAACTTCAGTCATCCTGGCATTTAATGTAGATTTAACTCCGGAGATGGCAGTTTCCACCACCACCCTAGAGCTGTGTCTAAAGTGGTGGTTAGGTCAACCTAATACAGAGCACAGGGCGCAAAAGCCCTGAGCAATGCAGTTAGATCCAGCTAAGTTTTACGAGTCCATCAGGCCTGTGTGTCCATCCCAGGTGAGATTCTGTGTCTCCCCAAAGGTGAGCTCTTACACATGCCTCCCATCACCTCAGGATGCTGCCTTCCCCTTGCAGACTCATGCTGAGTTCACATGTTCGGCCTGACAGTTTCCTGCAGATTGGTGTCAACTGTGGGGATTCCCATAGTCCTTCTGGATCCTCCACTGATATGGGCTTGTTTCAGCCAAACCTTTAATCACCCATTCATTCCACCCTGACAATTATATGTGACACAAAATGCCTCATGTCTCCTGCTCTGCCTCAAATGCAGATTTAATCCTTCAGTCTGTGCATAGCAATGCAGAGCACAGAGGGAAACTGAGGCACACAGGATTCAAATTACTACTGTTCTCACATTTGTCACATATGCGCAACAGGCAATTTTTTAAAAAATCAACTTTGTTACACTTGAACTACTTCTTCAAAGTCACAGCCCAAAGTCTGCATGAGACAGAATAAGTTTTCACAGACAACCTCTCTAAAGTTCAGGGCCCATCATGAAAGCAAATACGGACCATGCAGCACACATGCTTTTGCTCTGTGGTGTAGGAAAGTTAACATTAATAGCTACCAAGAAAGCATTAAAACAAAACCCTGATCGACTACTTAGAAGGGAGCTGTGCACACCACTGTACCACCAATGTACCTGGTAAGAGTGAGTCTCTCAGCAGCCACATGTGCTTGCAAAATGATCCACTCCTGCAAATCTCATGAGCAGGATGGCTGGGCTGGAGGTAGCCTGTCAGCTCTGAGCAGAGGCAGGTTCCCAGGGTGACTGAAAGATTGGAAGGCAGGATCTACATTCCCGGAAGAGGTAGGTCCATTTCCCAGCCCTCCTCCCCTCCCCGCCCCCCCAGCCCCCGAAGGGTAATGAAGATAAATTACTGTAATGACAAACCTTACCTGAGGCATCTCCTTTTAAATTGAATGTTGGTGTTCGTTCCTGCTATGTACAGGAGAAATTGTTGTTGCTGATCCCAATCCTGGGGCTCTGCCGGGGTAAGGAACAATTCAGGCTTGTTACCCGCATACTAGGGCACCCCACCTTTACCCCAATCTGTAGGGCTCAAGGCATAACCCAGTAAAGGCACCCCCACCCTTTCCCAATCTGTAGGGCTCCAGGGGAAAGGCACCTACCCTTACCCAATTCATACTGTAGGGCTCAGAGTCACTGTGCACTCTAAATAAACTGCACTGGACTGCTGAACCAAAGGGTCTTGGAGTCATTTGTGAGCAAGGGGGTGGCCAAAGTGGAGGGCTAGGGATGAGGAGCCCTTAGAAGGGGTTTTGGAAGAAGAAGCCATGTTCTGGCCCACACACCACCTGGGGCTTGAGGGGCACCTGAGTGCAGTTATACAGCCATGATTAACCACAATGACTGTCCCCCAGCTGGTCTCCTCCCTCCTCAATAACTAGGTGATCCACAGAGTGAGTAGGCTCTGGAGAGTGAACTCCAGCCTCACTCAAGAACTTTTGTCTCTTACCCGTGAGGCATTGTTGTGATTATGGGGGGAGACCCGTGGTGGCCCTGCTTGCTACGAAGGCTGACAAGTTCTGGTCTCAGCCCATGAGCACAGGCTCGGTCACTTTGGAAGACAGGCTTGTTGTTGTGAGATCAGGGATGCAGTTCTCCTGGGAGAGAAGCTGCAGCAGACGGCCCAGTTTGCTCTGCTTCATTTTCTGTATTCAGAGGCAATTCCTGGCACTGAGTAGCTTGGGGTGTGCTGAGATTTCTGGAGGAAGGGGCTGTGCCTGTGGGCTGTTTGCCTCTGGTGGAGGACTGGTGTCTTTGTGTAAATAAAGCAAATCACACCAAGAATTTACCCAAGCTCTGTTCACAGATTTCTCCTCCCCCCGGGAAGCCAAACTGCAGTGCTGAGACCATCTTTCACTCAGCCACAATGCTATGATCAGAGATGATAATGGCAATTTGGTACTGATGGCGTCTTTAGCTATCATTTGAACAGTGCCCAGGAGTGTGTGAATTTCCCTGGTGCCTCCCCTCCCCACATAGTTAAGTGACACAGTTCCTGCCCATGGAAGCAGAGAAACTAATTGCAGACGCCACCCGATCCTAGGTGTAACAAAGGAGCAGGGTGGGGAGGGAGGCAGCAGCAGCGAGTTTATGATGTTACTTCTCCAGGCATTGGCACGAAGGAGATGCCTACGTGAGTTCCCTTGGGAGATGGGGATCTATGACTCGGGATATTTACCCAGAGCTCAGGGGGAATCAGGCAGTGGTGATGCAGCAAAAGGATCTGGGAACCTCTCGGCCCACTTATTTCCCCTTCTGCCATTCACAGGTTCTCTGCCTTTCTCACCCCATCCATCCCCTGTTCTCTCCGCCACTGGCAGAGCCTTGGTCACGTTCCTGTTCCGAAGGGCATTCACTCTCCCGTAGCTGGATCAGCTCCTGGAAGTGCTAACAGAAGCCACAGTCTGTGTCAGTCAATGCAGTAGCTCTGGGACTGGGGGATGATGGGGAAGCTACTTGCAGCCAGAGAAAGCCCCTGTCCCAAAGTGAGAATTGCAGCCTGGGGTGGTGTTGAGGGACACAGGAAGGGCTGGCTGGAGCAGCTGAGAGCGGGGGGGGGAGTGGGAGAAGCACTGGGAGACAGGAATTAGGGAGAACAAAAAGGACAGATCGGACACTGGGCAAGTCCTGGGTGCGGGTGCTCTGTGAAATACAAGATGCTGCTGAAGCAGTTCATTTCCTTCCTGCAGGTGTTGCTACTAGTCCCAACAGCCTGCATTTGGCAGTCAAGGCAGCAGTTGCAGCACACACAAGGCAAGCAGCAAAGCTGAGGCTGGTTCCAGCTGGAGAAAGGGCTGGCTAGGTGTGGAGGGACACAGGAAGGGGCTGGAGCAGCTGGGAGCGTTGGGTGCTGGGAGAAAAGAGGTGGCGGCAGGAAGAACAACGCACAGAGATCATCAGACACCAGGGCAGCAGTTCCTGGGGGTGTTTTGCAAAACAACAAGAGCTGCTGCCTCCATTTTGACCTGGGAGCTGAGCAGCTGCTGCTTCCCGTAGTAGGGTCGGTGCTGGGGAGAGAGACACCTTCACTGAAGCTTCCTCTGTGCCCTGCTGAGGTGAGGTGAGGTGAGGTGAGGTGAGGTGAGGTTCACTAGCTGCAAGCAGCCCCCTGGGGCAGCCCCGGTCTCTGCCCACACCGGCCTCCGAGCCCAAGCCCGGGGGTGATTGAGAGAGACCCGCCCCGCCTTGGGAAGTGCAGGAAAGTGACAAGGGGCAGGATGGCCAGATGTCCTGATTTGATAGGGGCTGTCCGGATATTTGGGGCTGTCCGGATTTGTCACACTTGCTGTCTGGTCACCCTGCAAGGGGGTAGGGTTGGAGCCTCCGGTCTCTCGCTCCTGGCAAGCTGCCCCCTTGTCAATGCCCCGCGGCAAGGCTCCGAGCTGAGTGAACAGCGAAGCTGCTGCTCTGGCTCTGCCTCTAGCTCTGGGCAGGATCTGCAAAGCCGGCAGCTGAAGGCGGGCGGGGGAGCAACAGAGCCGGCCGCGGTGGGGTTTCCCCTGTGCGTGTCTGGCGTGTCAGGACGGGAGGGCTGGAGAAAGGGGAAAGTCAGGGTGAGCTGGGGCGGAGTGAGCTAGCTCTGTGCAGGCGGGGAGAAGAGCAGAGGATGTGTGTGAGCGAGAGAGGCGGACAGACAGACAGACAGACTGTGCTTCATTTTCTCACTTTCTTCTCAAATGTTGAAAACATTCTTCCCACTTCCTCTCTAATGATCCAATATGGATACAAAATCCATGAGGCTTCCCCCCTTTCCTCAAAGTACGAACCTTTTATCCTCCGGATTCCACCCCATTCCTTTCTATTTCTCAAATCCCCGTTTAAAATGTCTGCTTTGGGATATTCTCCCACCCATTTTCTCTGTAGCAAGTTGTCCTTGTTCAGTGGGGAATCGTGGTCCGGAATCATTCCTTAAGTGGGAAGAAGGTTAGCGGGTGCTGCTTTGGAGAGCTCTGAGACAGGGCTGCCTTTGGGGTGGGGATGGGGTGGCCATTCTTTGCCAGCAACAGGGCATGGAAGGGGCTCAGGAGGGGAAGGCAGGAACAAATGTTTCCAGGGGAGTATCCATTCCCAGCTGTTGTCTCCCCAGCTCAGCTCAGCTCAGCTCAGCTCCCCCCAGCCACTAGCCCATCTCCTATTCCGTACCCCCTCCCAAGCCCTGTTTCATAAATGTCTTCCTGCCCCTCTGTGAATGGTGGTGGTGTGGAGGGGAACCATTACTTTGTGATTATTTATTGAACAATCCCTTCAAACTTCCCCCTTTTCTCTAATTCTTGAATATCCCTCAGAACTTGGTGTTTCTTTCATATTATCAAATACTTATTTTTGAGCCATTTTTTCTCCCTAATTTCTAAAGATTGATATAAAATCTGCAGTTCTGCAGTTATATTACTAATTTAATAGGCTCTGAGATGTTTTCCTGTCAATCTAATTATAAAGTATCATTAGCTTTTGCACTTTTCTCAAATTCTTGGTTATTGAAATAACCTTCTTGCAAATGTTGCTCTTTTCCTCTCTCTTTAGGAAACATTGATAAGTAATTCACTCATTTTACCTTTAGTTATTATTGATTATTGATATAAAATCAGGGTGGAATAATTTAAATCAAGGCAATTTTAACTCAGCAATTTAAATAACCCAGTGGGAAGCCTTGATATAAACCATTGAAATGTAATACACTTTTCTATTTGTAGTTGTTGTTTTCTAAAGAAAGGTGCATTCCTTTTGGTTGATACTGTCACGCTGGCTGGATTGGGGGGGGGGACGACACATTGATTATAATAAAAACAATGAGAGTTCTGTGGCACTTTAAAGACTAACAAATGTAATATTTGCAGACATAAGCTTTTGAGAGACTTCAGCTCTCTTCTTCAGATGCAGTAATACAGAAAATAGGTAACACAGAGGCCAGGGATATACCTGATGAGTCACCAGGCACTCATGTGACCCTGGACTCCATTTTATTCCTGTAAAATTCCACAAGCAGCCTGGCAAAGGCCAAAGGACATAAAAGGCAGCTGCACAACATCCGTTTTGTCTTCTGTCTTTGTCTTCAGTCTTCACCTACCTCTGGATCAGCTCATCTACAACTGAACTGAAGCTGTGAAACAAAGGCCTGAGGCCCATCCAGGTACTAGATGTACACCAGAGGGACTATACAAGCCTGCAAACTCCACAATTCTTCTAGAAACCTGTTGCATATGGACTTCCAATTCATCTGTATATATCTGATTGCTTTAATCCCTTAACATTCCCTTATGGTTTGTTTCTTCCTTTTTATAATAAACCTTTAGTTTTAGTTACTAAAGGATTGGCTGGCAGCATGGTGTTTTGGGTAAGATCCAAACTTGTATTGATCTGGTGCTGTGGCTGACCCTTTGGGGTCAGGAGGAACCTTTTTAGTAAAGAGCAGAGAGTTTAAATAACTGGTCTCTTTACTGGACCTAGTGGCTGATTGGGAGCCGGAGACTGGAATTCAGTAAAGGGGCTGCGTGTATTTGTATTTTGGGCTTCTTGATAACCAGTGTGGGAAATCAGAAGCACTGTTTGTGGCTGGTTGAGAAGCCTGACTTCAGTGTCACCCACCAGGGCTGGGAGAATCTGCTCTGCTTTTACAGCCTGCCCTGACCTTGGCATTATCAGGTGGCTGCCCTAGGCACGGACAGGTCACAGATACAGCCATTAAAACATGTCTGTTTAGTTGTAAATCAACGTTTTACAGTAGATTAGGTATGTTTTTGCTACCAAAGAGGGTACACTAAAATAAGATAACGTTAATGTAAGATATTATATAGCTTCATATTTCAGATTCTTATTAATTGTGCAGTTTTAGTACATTAGAAAATAGTGAATGATA
This sequence comes from Emydura macquarii macquarii, assembly GCF_026122565.2. Taxonomy (NCBI): domain Eukaryota; kingdom Metazoa; phylum Chordata; order Testudines; family Chelidae; genus Emydura; species Emydura macquarii. Next base: position 64,769 of record NW_027133471.1, read on the forward strand.
TGTTGTTTATGTACTAAATCATTAACTTTTTGCTAGTGTTAAGCTGCATTACAATGGTAACTGGAATTTAATTAAACACACAACAGCGTATACATTTTTTTTTTATTATTATTAAACTAAATAACCTTAAATATCTTGGATACATGAACTTCTTTTATCAAAATATGTTTCATACTTACAGTTAAGTGATTTATTAAACAGAGGGGTTAACTATAATTAGTGAATTAAACTGATCATTTCAGGCCAGGCTGGGAAGATTTTCAAATGTGCCTTGAGTGAAGAAGCTTCAGTTTACTTTCCTTGTTGGTGTCTCTTTGAGTCCGAGGCTTTGTCCAAATGCCTGTGATGACTTTGCCAGTCTATTGCACCCAGTGGCACAGTCCCTGTGGCCCACAGGACCAAGCCCTTAATACAGAACATGACCCTGCTGTACCATATCTATAAAGCTTGAGCTCAAGTTAGATGTTTTCCCCCGACTCTTTCTTTATATAGAAAAGCAGCCTTTAACTTCAAGTTTTTGATAGAGACCTGTGGATTCATCGTATTTATTTATTTAAGTGGCTGGGACTTGGGGTATTTATTTATTTAAGTGGCTGGGACTTGGGGTGGCTATGGCCACCCGGTTCTGGGGCCGCCTGGCTGGGACTTGGGGTGACTGGGGCCTGCAGCTGCCCAGTGTTCGGGTTGCCTAGAGGTGGGGCCAGCAGCTTAGCTGGCTGGAGTGGGGCTCCTCCCCCCCATGGTAAGGGGCTCAGCTCAGGGCCAGCTCCGGCTGGCAGCAAGGGACGAGGTGGGAGGAGCGTGGCCTCTGGTGGGAGGTCAGGGCCATGGGCTAGCCTCCCGTAATGGGGTTCACCCGCTTCCCATGCCCCCCCGAATGACACAAGTTTTGCAGGCATAAGCGCTCTCCCCCCGACATAGCTACCGCCCCTCGTTTAAGTGGTTTTATTATGTTGGCAGCAGAGCTCTCTTCTGCCGACGTAACACAGCTACACTAGTGCTTCTGCCAGCAAAACTTATGTCACTCGGGGGTGTTTTTTTCACACCCCTGAGCAACAGAAATTTTGCCAGCATAAGGGCAACGTGTGGACGAGCCCTTAGTCAAGCAGTGCCCTGAGAAGCGTCAGGCTGCCACAGGGAAGAGTCGCCCCAGGGAAGAGTCACCCCATGCCTGGGAACATGGGTGTTTCTCTGAGTAAAGAATGAGGGGGGTGCGGCAGAGGTTGGGTGCCAACAGGCTCCAGAGATCTCCGGTTTGATTTGCTCAGGTTCTTCACGAGAGCATCAGGAAGAAGACAGAGCCACACAATTGTGACTGAGCCATTCTTACCCTGTTGCATAAGAAGGGGGACTTTGGGGAGGTGAAAAATTGAACACCTGTGTGTGTCCCTGCTTTATTTCAGCAATAAACGTTTTTCAAAGGTCTTGATAAGACTGAGACGTGTAATTGATTTGGTCATGCATCTTGATCAGATCTATTGTGTCCTCTACAGGTCCGTTTTTTGATGATTTTTTTCCTGTTGCAGGAAGTAATTTTGGCCTCAAAAATATTTGATTTACATGTTGGGTTGATTTCCCTTGATCAGGCAAAGGCTTTTGATCATGTAGATCATGGATACTATAAGGTGGGTGCACAACTGATTGGAAAACCATAGTGAGAGAGCAGGTAGCAATGGTTCACAGGAAGGTTGGAAGGGCATATTGAGTGAAAATGTGACCACAGGAATCTGTCTTGGGTCCAGTTCTATTCAATATCTTCATAAATGATTTGAATAGTAGCATAGAGAATACACTTATAAAGTTTGTTGATGATGCCAAGCTGGGAGGGGTTGTGAGTGCTTTGGAGGACAGGATTAGAATTCAGAATAACCTTGACAAACTGGAGACATGGTCTTAAATCAACAAGAGAAAATTCATAAGGACAAATGCAAAGAACTACTCTTAGGAAGGAATAATCTATTGCAGAAATACAAAATGGGAAATGACTGTCCTAGGAAGCAGTACTGCAGAAAAGGATTTGCGGGGATGGGTGGATCACAAACTAAATCTGAGTCGACAGTGTAACACTGTTGCAAAAAAAGCAAATATCATTAACAAGAGTGTTGTAAGTAAGTAATGAGAAATAATTCTTCCATTCTATTCAGCACTGAAAAGACTTCAGGTGGAGAAGTGTGTCCAGTTTGGGCATCACATTTAGGGAAAGATGGGGACAAATTGGAGAAAGTCCTGAGGTGAGGAACAAAAATGATTAAAGGTCTAGAAAACATGACCCATGAGGAAAGTTTTTGGGGAAAAATAAAGGGGGTTGTTTAGTCTGGAGAAGGGAAGACTGGGAGGGTGGGGGACACATAATCTTCAAATATGTAAAAGATTGTTATAAAGAGGAGGAAGATAAATTATTCTCTTTATCCAGGGAGACCAAGACAAGAAGTAATGGGCTTAAACTGTGGCAAGGGAGATTTAGTTTAGACCCGAAAAGCTTCTTCTCTGTAAGGGTAGTTAAAGAGTGGAATAAATTGCCTAGGGAGGTTGTGGAATCTCTGTCAGTGGAGGTTTTTAAGAACAAGTTAGACAACCACCTGTCAGGAATGGTCTAGGTAATACTTAGTCCTAACTCAGTGCAGAGGACGGGACTAGATGTCCTATTTTTCTCTAATGCTATCATATTTGTTTCACTCTCTCTGTGCTTTTGGCTTGAGGCCCGGGTTTGTCTCTTGCATTCAGTCATTTGTATAATGATATATAGTCTGCTTAAAGTCAATCTTATTTTGAGCACCCCCTCTCCAGGGTGATGGCTTTGCCCCAGGTTTTGACTGAATGTCTGCACTCTTTTGAGCAGGCTTCCTCAGAATGAGGAAAAAGTGACACACCCCTGCTGAGGGGTTGGGTGACCACCTGCCCCCTGACTTTGCCAGGGCAAGCACTGTGCAGCCAATCTGGCTTGCAGGCACTGGGAATTATCCAGGGACAAGACAATATTTTGAGTCAGCACTGGGAGGGAGTAATGGAAAAGTTGTCAGGAAGGATGCAGGTGTTAGTCATTAATCATTTAATTGTGGCATAAATGTATGTTTTGGATCTCCCTGCATTGTTTTTAGAAAAAATTCAGACGATTCTTTTGGACTTTTTCTGGGATGGCCATCACTGGCTGAGGCGGAGGATTTTGTGTCTGCCCATTGTGGAAGAGGGTCAGGGTCTCATTGATCTTTTCAGCGGAATCACTACTTTTTGATTACAGGCTCTGGGGCAGTTGGATGGGTCTGTTCCTTGGAGGCAATTGGCTTTTCTTTTCTTTAGTGGGTAGGGGCCATGGGTTTTGATTGGGAACGTTCTTTGCTGGACCCTGGATGTTTCAATTTTGAGATGTGGCTGGGTTTTTATCAGCTTTTTTTTAACACTTGGTGTTTGTTTGGCTGGTTGTTTTAAGCTGTGGCCAAGAATAGGTGGCTGGAGTTCCCAGCACTGCCTGCTGAACCCCTTGTTTATAACCCTTCAGTGATGATTCCTAGTCTTGTTTCTAAGAGCCTTTTCTCTTCACTTACTGCAGCAGGCGTAACTAAATGTGTTCATTTAATTGACTTTTTTCCCCTCTAATTTTGCCTAGTCTTTGGCAGATCTCATTGCTGCTAAGTTTGGTCTTCATCCTTGTGAACATCACTTTGAGTCAAGCAAAGACGGCCGTTTTGAAAAACAGACAATGTGAAGTATCTCGTACTGGGCTTGCCAATGTGCTTCATTTTTTAAAGTTTGTTTGATTTTTGGTAGATTTATGCCTTCATTTGGAATTTAGATATTCCATTCAGACACAGTTTGCATCAATTTATTCAGTGGTGGGCTATTGGAAAGACACTTAATAGTTTTAGGGAAAGGCAATTATTTTTGAATTTGTCATGTTTTTCTTGATTTTTACTGTTTTACGTACTGATTTTATTTAAAGTGTTTTAAAAGCCAAAATCTCTCTCTTTCTTTCTCTACTCAGGAGCCTTCGATTGAGCTTCCTGGCTGAGATGCTGTTGTTTCCTCCAATGTTATCTGGAAGCCCAAATTGAGCAGCAACTTCTTTCCCAGTGGGGTCTGTGCTGGAGATTTAAAACTTCTTCTGTGCTGAGCCAAGGTGAGGAATGTCTCCTGTCGGAACAAGCCCTTTAGGGCAGCCTTCCGCTCCGCCAACGGCAGCTCCTGAGCCAGAGACCTCAAGGAAAGTGCTGAGGATGGGCAGCAAAGTGACTCTGTACAAACAGCCCTTCCTCATCTCTCATTAGTAGTTGCAGGAGCCGATCCAGCCGTAGGGAAGCAAATGGCCCAGGAATGGGATTGCCCAAACTAGAATGGAAGGGAGAGGGAACAAGGGAAAGGAGATTGAGGGTGAACAGGGGCAATGAGAAAAGTGAGTGGGGAGAGAGATTCTCCAATCTCTAACCTGTCCAGACAAAACTGTTGCAGCATCCTCTGGGCAGATTCATTTTCCTGTGAACAAGGTGAGGAGCAGAGAGAGGAAAAGCCAGTTCCTGACTCTCCCGATTCCCCCTGCTGGGGTGTGAGCTGCCTGAGAAGCGGGAGTCATTTTGGGAGATTCCCCTAGACCCATGATTCCGTTCTTTTCTAGCCTTTGGTTCAGAAAGTTTTGTTACTGGGAGGATTGAAAAATGTCTCAGTGGGTTTAATCCTGGCGGGAGGGGCCAGGTCAGTGCTGTAATAAAATGACCAAGCATTTTCCCGTAATGGCAGAGACTAGAATGTCTCTCTGCAGGGAAAGAGCCTGGGGAAATTTTGAAGTGAGATTAAATAAAGCCTGATCAGAAATGTCGCCAATTGTTGCAACGAGAGGAACAGTAAATATATAGACTAGATGACCCTTGCGGTCCCTACGAACCCTATGATTCTATGGTGGTGGGAGCTCTTTCTATCCTCACCTTGATGCCTGTTGGATGGGAGGTCTGTGTGCTGACTCTGTGCCTCCCAGAGCTTCCTTTTGAGTTGTCCTGCTCCCCCGTGAATAGTGGGGTTGTCTCTAGGGCAGCAGATGCTGAATGTTGGACTCTTGCTCTTTCAGAGACCGGTGACCTTCGAGGAGGTGGCTGTGTATTTCACCCGGGAAGAGTGGGCTCTGCTGGACCCCGCTCACAGAGCTCTCTGCAGAGACATCATGCAGGAGACCTATGAGGATCTGACCTCAGTGGGTACGGATTCCTGTCCCGTTGGTTATTGTAGTGGAAATGAAGAGTTAAGTTTCACGGTACCCCCACAATACAACCTCAACTCTGTCCTGTATCAGCAACACCCCAACATGCTAGACACATGTACTAGCGCTCTACCCTCCCCTGTTAGAGAACGTTTTGGGAACAGAGCACAGGAACAGTGTAGCACAAAGTCTGGCATAGAATTTTAGGATTGGAAGGGATCTCGAGAGGTCATCTAGTCCAGTCCCTTTCACTTACGGCAGGACCAAGCATTATCTAGGGCATCCCTGACTGGTGTTTGTGTAACCCTTTCTAAAAATCTCCAGTGATGGAGATTCCACAGCCTCCCTAGGCAATTTATTTTGCTGCTTAACTACCCTGAGAGTTAGGAAGTTTTTTCTAATATCCAACCTAAACCGCCCTTGCTGTAATTGAAGCCCATTGCTTCTTGTCCTATCCTCAGAGGTTAAGGAGAGCAATTTTTCTCCATCCTCCTTGTAACGATCCGTTATGTTCTTGAAAACTATTCAGTCTTCTCTTTTCTGGACTAAACAAACCCAATTTTTTAATCTTCCTTCATCTGCCATGTTTTCATAGAATCATAGAATATTAGAGTTGGAAGAGACCTCAGGAGGTCATCTAGTCCAACCCCCTGCTCAAAGCAGGACTAACCTCAGCTATATCATCCCAACCAGGGCTTTGTCAAGCCTCATCTTAAAAACCTCTAAGGATGGAGATTCCACCACCTCCCTAGGTAACTTATTCCAGTGCTTCACCACCCTCCTAGTAAAAAACTTTTTCCTAATGTCCAATCTAGACCTCCCGCCCTGCAACTTGAGACCGTTGCTCCTTGTTCTGTCATCTGCCACCACCGAGAACAGCCTAACCCCATCCTCTCCGGAACCCCCTTTTCAGGTAGTTAAAGGCCGCTATCAAATCCCCCCTCATTCGTCTCTTTTGCAGACTAAACAAGCCCAGTTCCCTCAGCCTCTCCTCATAAGTCCTGTGCTCCAGCCCCCTCATCATTTTGGTTGCCCTCCGCTGCACTCTCTCCAACTTGTCCACATCCTTTTTGTAGTGGGGGGCCCAAAACTGGACACAATATTCTAAATGCGGCCTCACCAATGCCGGATAGAGGGGAATAATCACTTCCCGTGACCTGCTGGCAATGCCCCTCCTAATGCAGCCCAATATGCCATTAGCCTTCTTGACAACCAGGGCACACTGCTGACTCATATCCAGCTTTTTATCCACCGTTACCCCCAGGTCACTTTCTGCAGAGCTGCTGCCCAGCTCGTCGGTCCCCAGTCTATAGCTGTGACTGGGATTCTTCTGCTCTCCTCTGGACTTTCTCCAATTTGTTCTCATCTTTCCTGAAATGTGGCACCCAGAACTGGACCTAATGCTCCAGTTGAGGCCTAATCAGTACAGAGTAGAGCAGAAGAATTACTTTTCCTGTCTTGCTTATGACATCCCTGCTAATACAGTCCAGAATGATGTTTGCTTTTTTTGCAACAGATCCCTTTCCACAGTACTCCTTCCTAGGGAATCATTTCCCATTTGGTATGTGTGCAACTGATTGTTCCTTCCTAAGTGGAGTACTTTGTACTTATCTTTGTTGAATTTCAGCCTATTTGCTTCAGACCATTTCTCCAGTTAGTCCGGATCATTTTAAATTTTAATTCTATCCTCCAAAGCAATTGCAACCACTCCCAGCTTGGTATCATCCGCAAACTGCACAAGTGTACTCTCTCTGCCATTATCTCAATCATTGATGAAGATATTGAACAGAACCAGACCCAGAACTGATCTCTGATGGACTCCATTCGATATTCCCTTCCAGCTTGACTGTAAACCTCTGATAACTACTCTCTGAGAATGGTTTTCCAACCAATTATGCACTCACCTTATAGTAGCTCCATCGAGGTTGAATTTCTGAGTTTCTTTCTAAGTTTGTTACGTCTCGTTCATGCAAGACAGTATCAAAAGCCTTACTAAAGTCCAGGTATACCATATTTACCAATTCCTCCCCATCCACAAGGCTTGTTACCTGTCAAATAAAAATATCCGATTGCTTTGACACGATTTGTTCTTGACAAATCTATGCTGATTTTAACTTATCACCTCATTATGTTCTAGGTGTTTGCAAATTGATTGCTTAAATATTTGCTCCGTTATCTTTCTGGCTACTGAAGTTAAGCTAACTGGTTTGTAATTCCTCGGGTTGTTTTTATTCCACTTTTTCTAGATAGGCACTATATTTGCTCTTTTTCTGTCCTCTGAAATATCTCCCATCTTCCATGACTTTTTGAAGATAATTCCTAATGGCTCAGATATCTCCTCAGTCAACTCCTTGAGTATTCCAGGATGCATTTCATCAGACATTGGTGATGTGAAGACATCTAACTTATCTAAGTAATTTTTAATTTGTTCTTATCCTATTTGAGCATCTGATCCTACCTCATTTTCACTGGCATTCACTATGTTAGAGTTCCAATCACTAGTTATTTTTTTGGTGAAAACTGAAACAAAGAAGTAATTTAGCACTTCTGTCATTTCCACATTTTTCTGGTAATGACTCACCCTCTCTCATTGAATAACGGGCCTCCCCTGTGCTTGCTCTTCCTCTTGCTTCTAGTGTATTTGTTGAATGCTTTCTCGTTATCCTTTGTGTCTCTAACTAGTTTAATCTCATTTTGTGCCTTGACCTTTCTAATTTTGTCCCTACAGACTTGTGTTATTTGTTTGTGTTCATCCTTTGCGATTTGATCTCGTTTCCACTTTTTGTAGGACTCTTCTTTGAGCTTCAGATCATTGAAGATCTCCTGGTTAAGCCAGCGTGGTCTCTTTCCATACTTCTTATCTTTCCAGTGCAGTGGGATAGTTTGCTCTTATGCCCTTAATAATGTCCTCTCTTTCTTAAGGCAAAACTTGGGTTTAGATCTGATGTTGTGAACAGAAGCTGCCTACATCTGGCCTGTGCTAAGCCTATTACACAAACAAACCACCTCAGACCTGCAAAACATTAGAACTCCTTCACCCTCTACCAGAGGATCCCTTCTGACTCGTATCTTTCACTTACCCTTCACTAAGCCCTGGAGACTACTGACGTGTGTGCCACCAGACTGCTGACAATCCCCATGGCAAGAACACGTCCTTGTGCACCTTTGCTGACACAGCCTACAACACTCAGCAGTGAAATCAGGCATACTTGGTCCCTCAAGGTTCATACCACAGTCACAGCTCTGCCAAGCTGCTTCACATAATCCTTCCATTATTCAGTTACAGCTGTGGCTTTCACAGTCCACACAACTGGAGAGCATGCAGATAAATACTGGTCTTCCAGTCTATGGAATACAACACAGAGTGTCATATTCCTATAGGTGTTCCTCATCTCCATTATAGATTCATGGATTTTTAAAGCCAGAAGGGACAATTAGATCATCTAGTCTGACCTCTTCTATAAGACGGGCTATAGAATTTCAGTCACTGTGATACTGAGCTGAATACATTTGTATGACTAAATCATTTTCCAGAAAGGCATCCAGTCTTGACCTGAAGATTTCAAGAGATGGAGAATCCACCACTTCCCTTGGTAGTTTGTTAATTTTGCACCATCCTCTTTGAACTGTTCCCACTGGCTATTGCCAGCTCCAGGGCTGGGTCTGTGGGCAGAGTTAAAGTTGGGTTACAGGGATGGCATGTACTTTGACTCTTCATTTCACGTTTTTCAGTGGTTTAAATGTAGACCCTGTGCACACTGTGGAAGGGCACGAGGCAGCACTGGGCAACCTTAATGCTGCATTCATGAAGATGATGGTCATTTAATTTCCATGATTATTGTAATGGACTTTTTTGGAGGGCAGCTGCGGGTCATCATAATTGTGTACACTAGATCTTTTCCTGGCATAACTAGGTCAGTTAGGGGTGTGGTTTTTCACCTTCCTATCCAAAATATTTTTTTCTGGGAAAACTTTTCTGTGCAGACCAGGACACAATCTGCCTACAGTTTGATGTCAGGGCAAAACTTACAAAGGAAATGACACAGAATGCAAGGAAGCTGTCAGTCATGAAGCTGAAACTGAAATATATGGTGTAGCTCGGACTCAGTGACCATGGCATGTCCATTGGAGCTAACAGATTACTGTGAGAACAGATTGTTGGAACCCCTGTGGATCTTAGCAGAGCCTTAATCTTGCTTCATTCTATTTCTTCTACTCGTCAGTTTAGCTCATGCTAATCTGAAGTCCCAATCTCTTCAATATTGTTTCTCCAGAAAGCCAGTAGGTGCTATGTACTAGTGACTGAGATCATTCAGGGGACAATAAGCACCATACTTTGAGCCCCAGGTCTGTGCAGAAAAGGGATATTTGTAAAAAGTGTGTGTGTCTGTGTCTGTGTCTGGTCTGACTGACTGGCAGGAAGCTCTTCATCCAATACAGTCATCTCATATATGGACCACTAAGCATGACCCACATCCCCATGATGAGCAGTATATTTCAAGATAATCTGAGTAAGCATGTGCATTTTAGAGTAATTAGAATGGTCCAACCTTTAAACAGAAACTAATGCTGAGCTTTAATGATAGCAGAGCTGCTGCAGGACTCAGCTTCCCCCTCACTTTCCTTTTTTATCCACTGCATATGAAGGAGTTTACTTCCGCTCTCCCAGAGAAGGAATTATGTAATGCAATGGAGTATAGAATCATAGAAGATGAGGGTTGGAAGGGACCTCAGGAGGTATCTAGTCCAACCTCCTTGCTCAAGCAGGACCAAACCCAACTAAACCATCCCAGCCAGGGCTTTGTCAAGCTGCATCATAAAAACCGCTAAGGATGGAGATTCCACCACCTCCCTCGGTAACCCATTCCAGTGCTTCCTCACCCTCCTAGGGAACAAGTTTTTCCTAATACCCAACCTAGACCTTCCCACACTGCAACTTCAGACCATTGCTCCTAGTTCTGTCAATTACTACCATTGAGAACAGTCTAGCTCCATCCTCTCTGGAACACCCTTTCAGGAAGCTAAAGGCTGATATGAAATACCCACCCCTTCATTCTTCTTTTCTGCAGACTAAGCCTATGCTTAGTAATTTAAGGCTATGCAGTTTGGCATGAATACACTATCAAGAATGGTCCATATATATGAATGGAGTGGCCTGGAGCGACCATGGGAAACCCCAGGACTGCACAGTGACTGGACATTAACTTATAAGGCCTGGAAGCCAAGGGAAGTAGAACCTGGGAACCCAGCAATTTGGTACAAAGGGATTAGTTGTGAACAGACTTAGCTCTAAGATTGATTATTGCCCAGTGCAGGGGGACTGAGACAAGAAGTCATGAAGTAGAGAAGGCTTTGGAAAAGCTGGGTGAATGATTCTGCTGACATGAACTTTGTGTTAAGTTTTGCTTTCCTGGACTAACCATAGACTCCTCAAATATTATATTCCAGTTGCATAATAAATGTTGGCTTGTTCTGAAAATCTGTCTTGTTTTGCTGCAGCTACCTACTGGTTGCATCATACCCTGGAAAACATAAAGTCTGTGTAAGCAAGGTCTGAGTGTCTGAGTAAAGGGGGGCACATTATTTGCATGGGCTTTGTATCTGCATGAGTACAATTAAGTACTTAGCATAATTTACCTAGGTGTGGAGCATAATGGGAAATGGTTAGCAGGGCTGGGTTTGGGTTACAAAACACTTTTGTGTTAACTGCTGGGGTAATGAAATGTTGCCCTTCAATTGTATGAACAGATGTCAGCAAAACTGTATTTAGTCTGTTATGATAGAACACTTCACCCTAAAATAGACAGAGCTCCCCAAGGGTGGCAGGCCGATGTTTCAGCCTGGAAAAGGGGGAGGTGGAGGAGTCTCCTATTGGGATTGCAGGGGCCAAGCGAAAGGATGGCCCCCTGGCAGGGAGTGACTCTCACCTCCCAGTGTTAAAAGGTAGACTTAATGACTCACCTTGGAGTCTTTTGTCTCTTGAAAGCAGGGACATTTCCTGTATGACAGCAGAAGGTTTACCTATGAGCTAAAATCACTAAGAGCTGAAATCATTAGGAGCTGAAATCACTGAGAGCTGAACCTTGCCTGACCACTAACAGAGCTGAGTGGGCAACAGGCAACTCGGGTGGGAGGCTAGCACAGTCGGTGCCAGCCCAGTCAACAAGGGGGGCCGGCACAATCGGTGCCAGCCCAAGGTGGTCGGCGGAGAGGCCGGGCACAGTCGGTGCCAGCCCAAGGCGGTCGGCGGAGAGGCCGGGCACAGTCGGTGCCAGCCCAAGGCGGTCGGCGGAGAGGCCGGGCACAGTCGGTGCCAGCCCAAGGCGGTCGGCGGAGAGGCCGGGCACAGTCGGTGCCAGCCCAAGGCGGTCGGCGGAGAGGCCGGGCACAGTCGGTGCCAGCCCAAGGCGGTCGGCGGAGAGGCCGGGCACAGTCGGTGCCAGCCCAAGGCGGTCGGCGGAGAGGCCGGGCACAGTCAGTGCCAGCCCAAGGCGGCCAGCGGTCGGCGGAGGGGCCGGGCACAGTCGGTGCCAGCCCAAGGCGGTCGGCGGAGGGGCCGGGCACAGTCGGTGCCGCCAGGGCGGCCAGCGGTCGGCGGGAGCCAGGTGCGGTTGGTGCCAGCAGTCGGTGGGAGATCGGCGTGGTCGTTGCCAGCGGTGGGGGACTCAGTGAGGCCCACAGGCGATAGGAGACAGCAGCAGAGGGGGCCTGGACAAGCCTGTGTTGGACCGGTGCGGCCTACGGGGCAGAGTCACACCTGAGAGGTGGATATTGCAACTATGACGGTCAGTACAGGGGCAAGAAGGAAGGGAGAGGCGAAGGACATGCCCCGTACTCTGGGATGGGTTTGGGCTCAATGAGTTCAGGAACTCTGTTTGCACTGTTTCCCCAAACCAGTGCGGTGTTATCTCTGTTTTGCTATTAAAAGGTTTCTTTCTACACTCAGACTCTGTGCTTGCGAGAGGGGAAGTATTGCCCTTTGGAGGGCGCCCAGGGGATAGTGTGTAATTTCCCAGGTGACTGGGTGGGGGCTCGAGCCAGTTTGGTGTTGCATCATTTACAGGGACCCCTAGATATAGAACCCGGCCCTTGCTGCTGCCGACTTGGTCTGGCAGATGGGTTACATCTGCAATGATTTGGACTAGCTGAAGAGTCATGATGAGGGAAAAAAGAGTGCATCTGCCATAGCACCGGTCTCAGAATGGTGGTGCGGTGGGGCTCATGCTCAGAAAAAGCTAGGTATGGGTTATAGCACATTAAAGGGGGCTGTGACATGTCTGTGCCTAGGGTAGCCACCTGAAAATACCACGGTCAAGGCAGGCTGCAAAAGGAGAGGAGATTTTCTCACCCCTGGTGGGTGACACTGAAGTCTGACTTCCCAACAAGCCACAAACAGTGCTTCTGATTCCCCACGCTGGTTATCAAGAAGCTAAAACAAAAATATACACAGCCGCCTTTACTGCATTTCAGTCTCTCACTCTCAATCAGCCCCTAGCTCTAGTAAAGAGAGAAGTTACTTAAAACTCCATGCTCCTTACCAAAAAGGTTCTCCTGACCCCAAAGGGTCAGCCATATTATCAGATCAATATACGTTTGGATCTTACCCAAAATATCACGGTGCAAGCCAATGCTTTAGTAACTAAACTAAAGGTTTATTATAAAAGGAAAGAAACAAACTATAAGAGAAACATTAAATGATTAAGCAATCACATACATACAAATGATATGAAAGTCTGTATATGTCATGTTTTCAGCATAATTGTGGAGTTTGCAGGCTTGTATCGTCCCTCTGGTGTACGTCCAGTACCTGGCTGGGTCTCAGTCCTTTGAATCGCAGCTTCAGTTGTAGATGAGTTGATCCAGAGGTAGGTGAAGGTTGACGACTAAAGACTGACTGCTGACAAAATGGATGTGGTGCAGCTGCCTTTTATGTCCCTTGGCCTTTTTCATGCTGCTTGTGGAAATTTACAGAAATAAGATGGAGTCCAGGGTCATATGAGTAAGTCCTGATGACTCATCAGGTGTATCACTGGCTTCTCTCCCTGGGCTCATTGTACCTATGAGTTTCCTTAATGGGCCATTAAGCAGGCTAGTGCTGCAGCCATCCTCTCTGGGGTGTTGCCCAGAAACACAGCACAAGTTGAACTGACACATGCGCATAAACAATATCATCATACTTAGCAAATTATAACCTTTCTAACGGAACGTGAGATGGCCTGTCTCCTATGAGTTGTTGTAATTTTGAAATATTGTGGTTACATAATATCATAAGTGGTCCCCTTAATCCAGACAGCATCATAGGGACAACCCAAAGAGATTATATAAAAAGCTGGGGCATATCACACCTTGTAAATCCAGGACACAGCCCTCTCATTGAATCCTTCCCCTGCCTGCCCTATCTCTAGGACATCAAACAAGATACTTATCTTCACTGTCAGGGCGCTTCACAGCCTAATCCCACCTTAGCTATCCTCTCTTTTTTCAGTGTTGAGATGCCAACTCTCACCTCCAAATAGCTGGTGATCCTAGCCTCCATCATCGAGTTGTTAAATTTTCAAACCATTCCCTTTATGCCTTCCCTCATGCTGCTCACTGTGCTTGGGAGGAGCTCCCCATGCAGATCCAAAACTATCTCCTTAGCCTCCTTCCCCTCCCTCCTTAAAACCCTTCTTTTGCATGATGCCTACAGTGACGTGACAACAGCTAGGGGCCAACATTGTCCCATTGTTTCCTTGTATTCTCCTATCTGTCTGTAACAGTCTGTCTCTTATCCTATTCTTGGATAATCAGCTCTTTTGGGGCAACTCTTGTTCTGTTTTTGTAGAATGTCCAGCACGATGGGCTCCTGGTCCATGATGGGGGCTATGAGTAATAGAAATAAATAATACTAATGCTATGGGTAATAGAAATAAATACTATTTAATAACAATGGGGGGGGGTCAAGGCAGTGGGAGTGAAGGTACTGGGGAACTGGGGAGGGGCTAGGTGGTGATAGGCTAGGGAGATGAAGGTTTGGAGTGTAGAGATCCTGTGAGTTTGGAGAGCTGGGGGCAGTGGGAAGGGGTGGGGACACTATGGAGTACGCAATGAAGGCAGTCTGGTGTCATGGGCCAATCTTCTTCCTGTCTTGTTTGTTTTTCTTTCAGCCCCCTATTAAATTAAACCAAATTATTCGCATAGTAAATATCCCAATATCCAGGTCATCATGCAGTATTAATCAATATTCCCCTCCTCCAGTGATGTCGCAGTGGGGTGGGAGGAATGGGACCAAGGGGCATTTGGTGTGTGTGTGGTCAGTGGGAGATGAGGGGGTGATTTTGAAGATCTGGAGCTATAGGGGTATGATAGGGGGCAGAACCCCTGGGGTACCACCTGACATCTGGGATACAACTGAGCTCTTTGTCTGATCGGCTTGGGCTTCCTCTCATGCTGTGATGCTGTGATAGGCCAAAAACCACTGGCAGGTATTCCACTTACACAGCCCTCCACAGGCAGGGACCACAACCAGCTTAGTTCAATGAATGCTTTCCAGCCACTCTCAAACCAACAATAAAGAAAGACCAGCTGGCTCCTCAGCTCAGGACCCCAGGACCACACCGTCTTCTCATGCTCAAAAAGCCCGACCAGTGGAGATAACTATCCAGTCCACCCTTCCCTCAAAGTGCAAGGAATGTGCACTAGCTTTTGTTACTGATCAGTTTGTTTAAACATTTCACTAAAAGACGTGCAGGTTAAGATAAAACATTAAACAAGTTTATTTACTACAGAAAATAGATTTTAAGTGATTACAAGTGGCAAATGTAAAAAGATTAAAGGTAGTTGTTGTACGGTGTGTTGGTCACCGATGTTTATCAGTGTAGGCTGCATGTGTGTGTCCCCGTGTAGATGCTGTCCCAACTCTGCACAGGTAACCGAGACAGCTCTCACGATCGAATGAATCGACACGGCCACGGATTAGCTGAGCAACGAAGGCGCCCAGGCCAGGTTTATTGCATGCGGCACAATAAGAAGTGACCTACAGAGTATCTCTGGGTCAGTTTCGTATAGGCGGCGTTACAATGGCCATGGCCTGACGGCGGGACTTTCCATTATCCCCTAGACTGGATGCCGGTATTCCCTCTGACACCCTCTTTTATGCATTGTTACATATGCTTTCGTTCTGCCCCCTTTCATGTAGGTAGTTGCCACCCTCTTGACGTAGTCTACTACCACCCAGGAGTGTGAAATCAGAAGTGAACTGGGCCAGGGGTTCACCTAGTGGTCTGTGTCAGGAACAGAGCTTTCTCCTTGGTTTGTATTAGCCACTGCTTCTGTGCCCTCTTCTGTCTCTTTGTGCACATGGATGTAGTCATGCAGTTGTGTGGTTATCTGTGAGGGTGAAAGTCAGCACTGTGCAGATGGACAGTGTATGTCCCGTCCACCACTTGGGATCACCTTTTGCAATGCAGTACAGACTGGCAGTATTGTGGTCCCTAGCAACTCCAGGAAGATCATGGCCCCAATGTTCTGGGTGCTGCTCAGACACAGCGTGAGACAGTCCCTGCCTTTCAGAGTTCACAAACATAGGAAGGGTTACCAGCCCATTTTACAAGGGGGAACTGAGGCACAGAGCATTTGAGGGTGAGATTTTCAAAGGAGCCAGGCTCCCAAAACTCATTCTAGTGCAGTGGGCTTTGGGCTCCTAACTCCTATTGGCTTTCTTGAAAATCTCAGACTGATTGAATTGTCTGAGGTCACAAAAGGAGTGTGTGGAAGGGCCGGGAATCTGACCCAGCAGTCCAGGATTCCAGTCTGAGCATTACCCCCAACACCATCCCTTCTCTTTCCACTGGGATGAACATCACTCTGCGTCTTGCTGGGTCCCAGCATGTTCTCTTACCCAGCCCTTTGCACAACCCGTGTTCATGGGGAAAGGATCTTTAGAGAATTAAGCTTAACGTAAAGCTGGTCCTTCACTAGCCTGGTAAGACTCGTCTTGCACCTCTGCTGTGCCTCGATGCTAAAGGCTTAGCAGTGGTTAGCTACATCGCTGGCATGCCCTGTAACCTAAAGCCAGTCCATAGACCACACACACAGAGGGTGTGACAGAGCCAGGGAAGCAGGGCTGTGTTAGGGGTTTGTCAGCACTGAGCTCATGGATCCGTTAGCTGCTGCCATAGCAGAGCAGTGTCAGTGAAGGCCCTTTGCAATTCTTTTCATCGCTGTCATTTCTTGCTGTTCCTCTGGTGGGCATCTTAT